>NW_024105178.1:21727-63421 GCF_003945595.2 Pipra filicauda
GGGTTGGGAACAGCTTCCCTCTCTGCGATGCTGGGGGTCCCAGTCAGGGATGCTGGCAGCATTGGGGGTTCCAAGGGTCCCTTCTCCTCTGACTCTCGCCTTCGGGATGCCAAGTTCCCAGACATTCCCCCTCTCCAGGTTCTCCACTCTGTTGTCCCAGGGATCCCAGGGGTCCCCACTGTTCAGGCTTCCCCTTCTCCATGCCCCCTGTTTCAGGCTCCCGGGGGTCCCAGGGCTCCTCCCTCTCCGTGCTCCCCCCTCCAGGCTGCCGGGGGTCCCCCAGCTCCGCCATCTCCCCGCTCCGCCCTCCACACTCGGCAGCTCCCGGGCTCCACACCCACCCCCAGCACTCCCGGGGGGCCCCAAACCCGCTGTGTCCCCCCCGCCGGCACCGGGCTGACAATGGAGCCGGCGGGGCCTGACCCAGAAACACCAACCCCCACCATGGGGGGGACCCACACAAGGGCCACCTGTGCCCAAGGCAACCAAACAGCCCCACAGGCCAGGGGACACCAGAGGCTTCCCCAGGGCAACGAGAGCAGGGAGCGGATCGGGCCCCCTGACACGTGGGCGGGCTCTGGGTTCAGCCTGACCAGGGGCAATTTGGCACCAACAGCAAGGCCCCAACTCCTGGCTCAGCACAGGGGGCCCGAGCTCCCCCCTCTCCAGGCTCTCACAGCTTCCCCCTCTCTCCACCCTCCACCACTTTCCAAGGATCAAGTCATGGAGACAACAAGGCACCCCCAATGCACATCCACTCCCACTCTCCCTCCTCCCCCTACCCCTCCTCTCCCACCGCTTTCCCAGGCTGTTCTCCAGTGTGGATGTGCTTGTGCCTGACGAGGTTGGAGTTCCGGTTGAAGCCCTTCCCACAGTCGGTGCAGCAGAAGGGCCTCTCATCCGTGTGTGTCTGCTCATGCAGGAGGAGATTGGAGCTGGTCCGAAACCTCTTCCCACATTCCAAGCACTTGTAGGGCCGTTCTCCAGTGTGGATGTGACGATGGGTGCAGAGATTGGAGCTACGGTTAAAGCTCTTCCCACATTCCCCACACGTGTAAGGACGTTCCCCAGTGTGGATGTGCTGGTGTTGGAGCAGGGCGGAGCTACGGTTGAAGCTCTTCCCACATTCCAAGCACTTGAAGGGCTTCTCCCTGCTTAGAGGTTGTTCAGGGACCACCAGGTTGGAGCTCCAGTTCAAGCTCCAGCCGCCTTCCTGGCACAGGATGACTCTTTCCTCCTCAGAGCACCCTGGGATGGCTTTGGAGCCCCTCCTGCGGGGGGATCTCCGGCCCTTTTCCTCCCCGCTGCCTTCCTGCGCCGGGGAGCCCTTCAAAACGGCCTCTCCCACCAGGGTCTCACGGGGGGATTTGTCCTCCGGGCTCTCCGGCCTCACCTCGGGGCCTGGGGCAGGAAGCAAGAAGGACAGGCAGGGGATTTGCCTCCGGCCCACAGGGAAGGCCAAGGACATCCCCCCAACTCCGGCCCCGGCAGGACGGCGGCGCCAGCGGGGTTGTCCTGCAGCCGGGGCCATGCTCGGCTGACAGAGCCAGCACAACACCCGCCCAAAGGGACACTGACTGCCTCCTCACCTGCCTGGGGGGCCCAAGGCATCTTCCTCTTCCTCGCAGCCTCCTCCTCCATCCGCCCAAGCTTTGGGAAGGACAAATCCTGATGGGGGGAAAACAAGGGCTGAGCGCGTTGGCTTGGGGGTTCCTCCTCCCAAGTCCATCTCTAGAACTCACCAGGCATCCTGTGACCATAAAAACCTCCAAAACACCAAGTTTCAGCCCAGAAAAGCACAAAGCACCCAGATACAGGCAAAAAAATCTCTCAGAAATAGTAAGAAGATCCTCATCCCCCCAAACCGCACAAAGCGGAAATTCAGCTGAAAAATACTCCAAAATATGAAGATTATCCCCCTCTCCCTCCCCGTAGTCCCCCTCTCCCACCCCTTTCCCACCCGCCCCCCAAATCCCGGCTCCCCCCAGCTCCCTTTGGGGGTGACCCACCGCCCCTCACGCTCCCTTTGGGGGTCCCACCCGCTCTTTTCGCTTCTCTCGCCCCTTTCCCATCGTGGCCGCTCCGCTCACCCGACAGCAGCAGGAAGGGCAGGGACAGGGGCGGAGCAGCAACAGCAACAGCAGGAGAACAATCGCCCCCCATCCCATGGATGCCCGGGAAGGTGGAACTCATCCCAAATATCCTGGGGGGAGCACGGGGGATCGTGACATACTCGGGCTGCCAGCACAGATTTCCCGGCACAGTCTGCAGTGAGTCAAGCTCTGGAGAGGAGATTGTGCCCCATGCATGGGATTGCAGAGGTTCCCTCAGGTCCCCAGCAGGAATCAGCAACCAGGAATAGACACAAAAGGCCCCCCTGAAGATTTCGGGGGAGTGTCCTGTAGGGAGGGGACAGTGTCACCCCACCAGGGCGGGGCTGGCAAGTGGGAGGCTGCTCCAGGGGTCTGCAAGAGGCCTCGTGCTCTGCTCGGCCCCAGCACTGCCTGGTACCAACACCCCCGGCTGCCCCCGGCCCTGGGCAGCTCTGCTGCCACAGGCTGTGCCCTCACCGTGGCCCTGCAATGGCCCTGCCTGTCCCTCACCCGGGGCCCTGCCCGTGGCCCTGTCCCTTGGCTCTCTCTCTGCCAGCTCAGTGTGGGGCACACGGGCTGGGGGTCCCTCCCAAGCCCCCCGGCAGCCGGCGTTGGCTGGGGGGATGTGAGGGCTGGGCCTGCTCAGCACAGCCCCGGCCTCGTGCCCAGCGCCTCTTTCCTGACCCACACAAGACCTTCCCGGCCCCCCCAGGGCTCCCCTGCTGCTGCCTCTGCTCCTGGCCCTGCCTTTGCTGCTCCCTTGGCTGGGGCAGCGGCTGCAGGGGGGGATGGCAGCAGCTTCAGCTCCACGGCACTTCCTGGGGGGAGCGCAGCCCGGGGGGACGGGCAGGGACCTGATGGGGATGGACAGGGGCCCAGCAGGGACAGACAGGGCCTGCAGGGGAAGGCACAGGGACAACCTGGCCCCCCACACTGCCACCGCTGTCTCTGCTCCTCCTTGCAGGCTCCGTGGCCAGGCACAGTTTGTGTTCCTGGGTGCCCACCATCTCAGCACTTGGAGACGCTCAAATCAGCGCCCGCAGCTCTGCAGCAAAGCCCCAGCTCACCTGGCACACAGGGGATGGACACAGCACCTTCTCAGGGATGGGCACTCACAGTTTCTTCTTTTCCCCACCACGGGGCTCTCCTTCCTCAGCAGCACCTCTGCCTTGCACTTATTCTCAGCCTCACCTCAGGGACAGCTCTGGGCTCACCTCCGCGCCACTTCTCAGCCTCACCTCAGGGCCTGGGCTCAAGGACAGGAACCTGCAGGGAGGGGACATCAGGTGCAAGCTGAGGGCTGCCTGCTTGCACTGGCCTCTGGGCTTCTTTCTCCTTCTACAACCAGCCCACAACTTAGCCTGCTTTTCTAACACCACACATTTACAGACTAACCTTGGAGATAGATATGGACAGACATCTCTATCACCCTGGGGATAGAGCCTCAAGCATGTGCTGCCATAGGAATGGCAATCACAGAATCACAGAATCAGCCACGTTGGAAAAGACCTCCCAAATCATCAAGTCCAACCCTGGATCCAACCCCGCCGTGCTTCCCAGACCATGGCACTGAGGCCACATCCACTCTCACCTTCAACACCTCCAGGGACGCTGACTCCATCCCCTCCCTGCCCACCCCATTCCAAGGCCTGATTGCTCTCTTGGGAAAAAATTGCTTCCTAATATCCAACCTAAACCTCCCCTGGCACAGCTCAAGACCCAGCCCTCTTGTCCTACTGCTGCTTCCTGCCACAACAGCCCCACCCCACCTGGCTCCAACCTCCTGGCAGGGACTTGCAGACAGTCAGGAGGTCTCCCCTGAGCCTCCTCTTCTCCAGCCTCAACACCCCCAGCTCCCTCAGCCTCTCCTCACACCACTTGGGCTCCACTCCCTTCCCCAGCCTCGCTGCTCTTCTCTGCACCTGCTCCAGCCCCTCCAGGGCCTTCCTCAACTCAGGAGCCCAGAGCTGGACACAGCACTCCAGGGGTGGCCTCACCAGCGCTCACTCCAGCCCAACAATCACTTCCCTGCTCCTGCTGACACACTCTTCCTCACACAGGACACCATCCCTTGGCCCTCTTGGCCACCTGGCCACACTCTGCCTCCTCTTCAGCTTCCTGTCCATCCCCACTCCCAGCTCCCTTTCTGCCTGCCTGCTCTCCAGACACTCTGGCCCCAGCCCGGGGGGCTGACGGGGCTTCTTGTGGCCAAAGGGCAGGACCCGGCCCTTGGCCTGCTGGAACCTCATCCCCTTGCAATCAGCCCATGGATCCAGCTGGGCCAGGTCCCTCTGCAGAGCCCTCCTGCCTTCCAGCACATCAACACACCCCCAGCTTGGGGTCACCTACACATTTGCTGATGAAATGCCTGGTTCTGCAGCAGCTGCAGATGCTCAAGGGGCAGCAGGACCAAGTCAGGGGCCTGAGGGGAGTCTGGGGGGCTTTGGGGTCCCGGAGGGTCCTGGGGGAGCTGGGGAGGGGCTTTGGGGATTGGAGGTACAGACCAGGACAGACCAGGACAGACCAGTACCTCCTCACTGCTCCCCAGATCTCTCCTGGAGCTGGGCCACATTGTCATGGGACACCTGAGCCCCCCCCCCAGTGCCCTCCCAGTACAGCCCAGTGCCCCCAGTACAGCCCACTGTGTTCCTGTCCCAGGGTGCCAAGTGATCTCTCTTCCGAGGGGGGTTGGAAGGGATTTGAGGGGGGGCTGGGGGAGATTTGGCTGGATCCGTGGGGGGGTTGGATGGGGATTTGGGAGGTTTTAGGGGGCTTTGGGTGAATTTGGGGGAGTTAAAAGGGTTTTGGGGGCATTGGGGGTTCAAAAGTATGCAGGGGAAAGGGGATTAAAGGAAACAAAGGGGAGTTGAGGGACATTTGGGGGGGGTTAATGGGGCCTAGAGGGGGAGAGGAGGGGCTTCCCTATGAGCAGGTGAGTCCTGAGACCCCCCTCGTGTCCCCAAGACCCTTTCGGTGTCCCCAGTTCCCCCCTTGACATCCCCAATACCATTGTCCATAAATCCCTCCCCACTGTCCTCAAATCCCATCCCTGATGTCCCCAACCCTCCATCTCACCCCAGGAGCCCCCCTGGACCCTCTGACCAAAAACGACCCCCCCTCCCGCTCACAGAAAGGCCAAGGGCATCTGGGGACATGTTGGGGACAGCTGGGGGGCTTTGGGGGGCACTGGGGGATTACTGGGGGATACTGGGACACACTGGGGGGAACCAGGGGGCACTGGGAGGGACTGGGAGATTACTGAGAAATGCTGGGAGGGCACTGGGAGGGACTGGGGGGTTATTGAGGGATTACCAGGACACACGGGGGAACACTGGCAGGTTACTGGGCCATACTGGGGGTTACTGGGTGCTCACTGCAGGATCACTGGGCCATACTGGGGGGCAGTAGGAGGTCACTGGGACACACTGGCTGGTCACTGAGGGGGTCACTGAGGGGGTTACTGGGCTGTACTGAGGGTCACTGGGAGGTCACTGGAATATACTGGGGGCACTGGGATCCCCTTACCCAGATGTGGTACATCTCCCCCCCTGCACTTTGGGGTGCGTGCACAGGACCCCTCCTCCGGGGGCTGGGGGACCCCCTGAACCCCATTGCTGGGCTTTAGGGGACTCCCGGGCCCCCCTCCCTGTGGGGTCTCTGTGTGCTGAGCTTTGGGGGTCTCTGGGGCTCAGGGGGGGAATTGGGATCCCCATTCCCTGGGGTCGGTCCACCGACATAGAGACCCTATAAAGTCCCCTCAAAACCCCTGAAATCCCCTCAGAAATCCACCTCTGGACCCTTCCAAACCTCCTCAAGGGCCCCACAAATCCCCTCAGAGACCTAATTCCCCCTACCAAGACCCCCTAAACCCTCTCAGTGACCTGCAAAACCCACCTGGGACCCCCCAGACCCTTTCAGAGACCTCAAAAACTCCCTCAGGGACCCTCAAAACCCTCTGGGACTTCTGAAATCCCCCTAGAAACCTCTAAAACTCCTTCAAAGACACCCCCCAAGCCCCTCAGGACCTCTCAGTTTCTCTCGGGGACTCTCAAACTCCCTCAGCGATTCCCAAACTGCTTCAGGGACCTTCAACCTCCCCCTAAGTCCCCTCACGACACCAAACCCTCTCACAGACCCCCAAAAACCTCCTCAGCCACCCCTAAAAGCCTCTAAGGGACCACAAAACTACAGAACAGTAAAAGAGCTTTCTGTAAAGGAAGGAAGCAAAGAATCTGAGGAAACCAAGGAAAAACTGAAGCAAAGCAATAAAATCATCCTCGCCCTTCCAGTTTTTCCTTCACCTTTTTCTCACTTTTCTTTTTTTTAGGGTTCTTTTTTTGGTTGGGAGGTTTTGAATTTTTTTTTCCGAGGGACTTTTTCAGGAATCGAATCACCCTTCCGGGTTCTTGGGAGGCGTCCGGGCCCCGCGGCCCCCGAGAGGGTCCTCCGAACCTCCGAACCCCCCGCGCTAAACCCTCCCGAGCCCTCCAGCCTTTCCCCCCACAGCCGCGCTCCCCGCAGCCCCCGAGGGGATCCCCAGACCCCGCTCTCCCGCACCCCCCGCCTGCACTCAGAGCTCACCGACCGACCCGCCGCCATCACCGATTCCCGGCAGCCAACGCGGCAGGGGCGGGGGCGGGGCTGCGGGGGCGTGGCCGCGCGCTGATTGGCTGCGGCGGCGTTCTCGGAACGCGGTGCGCGCGCAGCCGGGAATCGGTGCTGGCGGCGGGGCCTGCGGTTCGCTCTGAGTGCTGTGAGTCCCCCGGGGGGGATCGGGAGGGTTTAGCGGGGGGGTTCGGGGATAACCGAGGAGGTTTTGAGGGGTCCCTGAGGGAGTTCGGTGTCCTGAGGGGACTCAGGGGGTGGTTGAAGGTTCCTGAAGGGGTTTGGGGGTCTCTGAGGGGGTTTTGGTTTCTGAGGAGATTTGGGGGGTTCCTGGTGGGGTTTGGGGGTCTCTGAGGAGGTTTGGGGGTCCTGGCGGGATCTTTTAGGCAGTTTTGCGGTCTCTAGGAGGTTTACGGGGTCTTAGACAGTTTTGAGGGTCTCTGAGGAGGATTGAAGGGTCCCTAAAGGGGACTGGGGGGTCCCAGGTGGGTTTTGCGGGTCACTGAGAGGGTTTAGAGGGTGCTGGGGAGGGATGAGGTCTCTGAGGGCATTTGAGGGGACCTTGAGAAGGTTTTGATGTGTCGAGGGGGGGATTTCAGGGGGTTTGAAGGCATTTTGGGGGGTCCCCTAAAGCCCAGCAGTGGGTCCAGGGGGTCCCCCAGCCCCAAAAAGAAGGCGTCCTAGGGATAGCCCCCAAAATCCGGGGTGGGAAATGTACCACATCCGGGTAAGGGGATCCCTAGACCCCAGTATATCCCAGTGACTTTCCAGTGACCCCTTCAGTGACCAGCCAGTGTGTCCCAGTGACCTCCCACTGCCCCTCAGGATGGCTCAGTGATCCTGCAGTGAGCACCCAGTAACCCCCAGTATGGCCCAGTAACCTGCCAGTGTCTCCTCATGTGTCCTGGTAATTTCCCAGTAACTCCCCAGTCCCTCCCAGTGTCCTCCCAGTGTCCCTCAGTTCCCCTCAGTGTGTCCCAGTATCCCCCAGTAATCACCCAGGGCCCTGCAAAGCCCCCCAACTGTCCCCAATGTTTCCCCAGATGCCCTTGGCCTTTCTGTGAGTGTGTGTGGGGGAGTGTTTTTGTGGTCAGAGGGTCGAGGGGGGCTCCTGGGGTGAGATGGAGGGTTGGGGACATCAGGGATGGGGTTTGAGGACAGTGGGGAGGGGTTTGTGGACAGTGGAATTGGGGGTGCCTAGGGGGGAATTAGGGCTATGGGAAGTCCCTGGGGACATTGGAGACACCAGGGGGGTCTCGGGGTGTCAAAGGAGGAACTGGGGACACCAAGAGGGTCTTGGGGACACAAGGGGGGGGTCTCAGGACTCACCTGCTCTTGGTGCAGCCCCTCCTCTGCCCACCCAGGCCTCATTAACCCCTCCCAAATGTCTCCTAACCTCCATTTTCCCTTTAATCCCCTCCCCCCATAGGTACCTCTGACCCCCCAATGTCCCCAAGACCTCTTTTAACTTCCCTAAAGGCACTCAAAACCCCCAAATCCCCATCCAAACTCCTCAGATCCCCCCAAATCTCCCACAGCCCCCCCTCAAATCTTTTCCAACTCCCCCCAAAGAGGGATCACCCGGCACCCTGGGACAGGAACACAGTGGGCTGTACTGGGGGCACTGGGCTGTACTGGGAGGGCACTGGGGGGGGCTCAGGTGTCCCAGGACAACGTGGCCCAGCTCCAGGAGAGATCTGGGGAGCAGTGAGGAGGTACTGGTCTGTACTGGTCTGTACTGGTCTGTCCTGGTTTGTACCCCCAATCCCCAAAGCCCCTCCCCAGCTCCCCCAGGACCCTCCTGCACCCCAAAGCCCCCCAGGCCCCCCCAGGCCCCTGACTTGGTCCTGCTGCCCCTTGAGCATCTCCAGCTCCTGCAGAACCAGGCATTTCTTTGCTCCCCACAGGGTCGTTCCCACACCCAGAATGGAATCTGGAGGCAGCAGGATGTGCACAGGGCTCCCATTTCCTACAGTGCAAAGGGGCTGCAGGGAATGATTCCCCTGCTCTTGCAAATCTGCCAAAACCTGCAGGGCACAGAAGGGGGAGCTTCAGGAATTTGCTGGCCTTGGGAGTGCAGCTCACAGGGTATTGAGAGGAACATATCCCTCAAATACAATCTCTCTGCATACACAATATCTGTCTGGACAGACAGATAAAGCAATAATCAGATATATTCTGTATCATATATATGGTACATATTCTATAGAATCCATCTTTAGCTATTGAATGATAGATCTATAAGATATTACAAATAATAAGCAGTAATAGAACAAGTGTCCCCCTTAGGGACACACACTTCAGAAGGGAACTTGCACTTGACCCCCCTCCCTCTTCAGCTTCGAGCCACCCGGTGCCACAGAGGGGGACAGAGCTCCTGTGGAACATTCTATTCCACTGACACAGAGCAAGGAATAAACCCAAAGTATTGCCTGGGTTTGTTCCCTGGGGGTCTCTGCAGCAGCAAGCACAGCCCCACACTGACTGCTCTGGGCTGTGCAGGCATTTGTGCTTCTGCCTGTCTCACACACACACACAAAAGTCTGGTTAGTGCTGCCCTCAGGAAACCCCCCCAGCCTTGCTCCAGCTAAAGCCATGGAATTTGTCTTTGTTTCCCTTGGGTTCAGGGTCAGGCTGTGCCTGTGTCCAGCCCAGAGGCTCAGAAAAGCATTTCTCCAGTCCCACTGCAATCTGCTGCTGCAGACAGGACCCAGGCACTGGTGGCACTGGGAGTGAACAGCAGAGTGTTTCCAGGGGCTCTCTGAAGGAACACGAGTGTCCAAAGAAACCAGCACAAGTGTCCACAAAAGTCCCAGTCCTTCATCCCTGAATGAGCTTGTTCAGCCCAGGAGAAACTGTCTAAGTTTTATTTCCATGGAAGGAGGTTTTTCCCACTTTAACACCAGTTTAGTTCCAAACCAGTTTCTTCATTTCCTCCTCCCAATTTCCCTGAAGGACACTGACAGGGACCATGGACACTGGCAGGGATCACAGAGTTTGTCCCTTGGCCATACAATTCCTGCTGTTTGGCAGCACAGGAGAGGTTAATTAGAGCCCAGGCTCCAATCCCAGGGTGTGCCTTGAAGACGAGCTTGAAATCAAATGACTTTCCTGCTGGAGGGTAAAATTCAGTCCCCATCACCTTTTTTTGGCCTGAATCTTCATATTTTGGAGTATTTTTTAGCTGAATCTCAAATTTTTGCAGTTTAGGGTGGCGAGGGTCTTCTTGCTATTTCTGAGGGGTGTTTTACCTGAATCTCAGAGGTTTGGGTTTTTCTGGGCTGAATCTTGGTGTTTTGGAGGTTTTTATGGACACAGGATGCCCGGTGAGTTCTAGAGATGGACTTGGGCAGGAGGAACCCCCAAGCCAACGCGCTCAGCCCTTGTTTTCCCCCCCATCAGGATTTGTCCTTCCCAAAGCTTGGGCGGGTGGAGGAGGAGGCTGCGAGGAAGAGGAAGATGCCTTGGTCCCCCCAGGCAGGTGAGGAGGAAGTCAGTGTCCCTTTGGGCGGGTGTTGTGCTGGCTCTGTCAGCCGAGCATGGCCCCGGCTGCAGGACAACCCCGCTGGCGCCGCCGTCCTGCCGGGGCCGGAGTTGGGGGGATGTCCTTGGCCTTCCCTGTGGGCCGGAGGCAAATCCCCTGCCTGTCCTTGTTGCTTCCTGCCCCAGGCCCCGAGGTGAGGACGGAGAGCCCGGAGGACAAATCCCCCCGTGAGACCCTGGTGGGAGAGGCCGTTTTGAAGGGCTCCCCGGCGCAGGAAGGCAGCGGGGAGGAAAAGGGCCGGAGATCCCCCCGCAGGAGGGGCTCCAAAGCCATCCCAGGGTGCTCTGAGGAGGAAAGAGCCAGCCTGTGCCGGGAAGGCAGCCGGAGCTTGAGGGGGAGCTCTGAGCTGGTGGTCAATGAACAACCTCCCAGCAGGCAGAAGCCCTTCAGGTGTTTGGAATGTGGGAAGAGCTTCAGGAAGAGCTACGACCTCCTCAAGCACCATCACATCCACACTGGGGAACGACCCTACCTGTGTGGGGAATGTGGGAAGAGTTTCAGGAACAGCTCCAACCTCAGCAGACACCAGCACATCCACAGTGGGGAACGGCCATACCGCTGTCAGGAATGTGGGAAGAGTTTCAGGGAGAGCTCCACCCTGATCCGACACCAGCGCATCCACACTGGAGAACGGCCATACCCATGTCAGGAATGTGGGAAGAGTTTCAGGGACAGGTCCACCCTGATCCGACACCAGCGCATCCACACTGGAGAACGGCCCTACAAGTGCTTGGAATGTGGGAAGAGGTTTCAGAACAGCTCCAATCTTCTCCTGCACCAGCGGACGCACACGGATGAGAGGCCCTTCCGCTGCACTGACTGCGGGAAGGGCTTCAAGCAGAACGGGAACCTCGTGACCCACCGGCGCATCCACACTGGGGAACAACCCTACAAGTGCTGGGAATGTGGGAAGAGGTTTCAGACCAGCTCACATCTCCTCGTGCACCAGCGGACGCACACGGATGAGAGGCCCTTCCGCTGCACCGACTGCGGGAAGGGCTTCAACCTGAACTCCACCCTCGTCAGGCACCGGCGCATCCACACCGGAGAGAGGCCCTACAAGTGTGGGGAGTGTGGGAAGAGCTTCACCCAGAGCTCTAACTTGACCAGACACCAACGGACCCACCAGTAAGGGAAGCCCCAGTGCCCCGACTGCAGGAAGAGCTTCGGCCGCTGCTTCCACCTGAAATGAACCCCCCTGATGGTGAGGCAACCCCTGGAGTCCAGTGACTGTCACTCCATCCCTTTTGACCAGAATGGGCCAGTCCCCTTTCACAGGGGCAGGTTATTCCAACAGAAGCCTTCTGGGAGGGTGTGTGGAGATTCCTGCCTTTGCTGGCGACCCCCCAAGGTCAGTTCTGGAGGTTGAGAGCAGAGATCTCCCCCCGAGTGTTGGTCTGGGGGAGTTCCATCCATCTCCAATTAATAATCATTGCTTTTGTGCCAGCTTGAGTAGAATTGCTTCAACAATTGCTTTAGTGTAGAGCACTGTCCTACCTTATGCTGTACTCCTGGTAGTTTTACTGTTTGTACTGTGCAGTAAATAATTCTGAGGAAGATCTTTTGTCTGATCATTTGTAACTATAACTAACTCATTTCTATCAATAGATCTGTTTTGCCATTATTAAAATCTGGGGGACAAAAGTGTTTCAGTCACACCTCTGTAATTCCTCTAATTTGCAACTGTTGGCATAATGCAAGGCTGAGATTGGATCCAGCAGCCCCAGCACCCCCCAGTAAGTTGGGAGGTCAGGGGGGCCACCACCCTTTCCAAGCACCCCTGTGTCCAAAGACCCCCATGGGACCGTTGGACCCACCAGACCATCCCCCTTTTCCACCCTTCTCCCTGTTCCTCCCACTTTCCCATTGTCCCCTCAATCCCCATTCCCCCCCCCAACAGTTTAGGGGTCCCAACCCCCACTTTTTGCTCCCTCTCCTGTGGGTGCTGAAGGAGAAAATGAGGCTGCACACACAGAGTTCCATTGCGGGACTTGTCCTCCCATCTTTCAGGCGTCCCCCTTTCATTGGAGTTCCTTTGGAAACAGCACCTGGGCTTTGTCTTTTAGTCCACTGGAATTCCCAACATGGCCCCAAAGCAGTGCCCTGATCCCACACATTCCCCTCCCCTCATGTGCTGGCTGTGTTCAGCCACCAGAGAAAAACACAGGCTGCCATGCAGAGCGTTCCAAGTGGTTTCCACTTTGGCAAACAGCCCTCTCTGGATGGAAAACACCAGTCAAGGCCAAAACACTCCTTTTCTATCCTGATTAACTGAATGCAGCTGCTGCTGCCTTAACTTGTTCCCACAGAAATTCTCAGGGTTCCTTTGCTTCCGTGAGACCCCACATGTCCCAATGGCCCCTTGATTCCATGAGCTTCCACAGTCTCCAAAGGTTCCTTTAGTTCCATGAGGCCCTGCAGTCCCAAAATGCCCTTTGGATTCTCGGAGATTTCCCACTGTCCCAGGGTCCCTTGTGCTTCAGAAGGAGCTGCAGTGGGACAGTGGCCCCTTGGTTCCGTGAGCTCTGCAGTGTTCCAGGAATCCTTGGGTTCCAGGAGAGCCTGCAGTTTCACAAGGAGCACTTGAATGCAGGAGGTTCTGCAGGGTCCCAATGGCCCCTGGATTCTGGGAGGTTCAGAAATATCTCCAGGCTCCCTTGGTTCCAGGAGGACACACATGTCACCAGGAACCCTTGGTTCCAGGAGGTTTGACAGTGTCCCAGAATTCCTTTGATTTCATGAGGCCCTGGATTGTCCCAATGGACTCCTGATTCCATCAGCCCCCTCAATGTCACAATGGTCCCTTGGTTCCATGAGTTTCTGCAGCGTCCCAGGGTTCCTTTTGTTCCATGGGGAGCTGCAGTGTCACAATGGGCCCTGAATTCCAGGAGTTTTCCCAGGGTGACAGTGCTCCCTTGATTCCATGAGATTGCCCAGTGTCCCAGGGCTCCTTTGGTTCCAGAAGGCCCTGCAGTGTCCCAGTGGTCCTTGGTTCCATGAGGTTCCACCATGTCCTTGCTGGAACATGCGTGGCTGTAATGCTGCCCCACCTGCAGAGCTGCCTCCAGCTCTGGGCTCCAGCACAGGAAGGACATGGACCTGTTGGAGCGAGTGCAGAGGGGAGCAGCAAGAGGATCAGAGGGATGGAGCAGCTCTGCTGTGAGGAAAGGCTGAGAGAATTGGGATTGTTGAGGCTGGAGAAGAGCAGGCTCTGGGGTGACCTAATTGTGGCCTTGCAGTGCCTGAAGGGAGCCAACAGGAAAGATGGAGAGAGACTTTGGACAAGGGCCTGGAGTGACAGGACAAGGGGCAGTGGCTTCACACTGAGAGAGGGAAGGGTTAGAGGAGATAATAGGAAGGAAATATTTAGTCTAAGGGTACTGAGATGCTCTTGAAGGCCCCTCCCAAGGCAAAGCATTCCATGATTGTGGGACTGGTGGGTGAGGTGGTGGTCGGAGCCGTCTGGGGCACAGGGACCCAAAATGATGGAGTTTTCCATTGTGGGGGAAGGAAGGAGGGGGCAGCAGAACTGACCCCTTGGACACCTGGCAGGCAGGCTTTGGCTGGAAGCTGGTGATGGGGAGCTGAGTGAAGCCCCCACAATGCAGGAGGAAATGGTCAGTGACCTGCTCTGCCAATGAGACCCCCCCATGTGCCTGGGCCCACATGGGATGCAGCCAAGAGTCCTGATGGAGCTGGAGAAAGAGCTGGCCAAGCCACTCTCAGTAAATCTCCAGCAGTGCTGCACAACTGCACAAGTCCCAGCTGACTGGCAACAAGCACATGGGATGCCCATCCCCAGGAAGGGCCAAAAGGAGGATCTGGGGAACTCCTGGCCTGTCCCATTGACCTCAGGACCAGGGAAGTCCATGCAGCAGATCCTCCTCAGTGCCAGTGTGTGCAGTGTCTTCTCTATTACCAATTAAAGTATATACAGTGTTTTATGCTTGAGACTTTTGACCAATTGTGTTGTGGCACAATAGTGTACAAAGAGTATAAAAGAAACACTTGAGAGCAATAAACAGCTTCCTGATCACCTTACAGCTGGACTATGTCTGATATCTGTGTTGCTTTGGCCGTTCTGACATTAACAATGACAGGCAAGTGCCGGATTCTGCCCTGGGATGGGGCAACCCTGCATGGATGAACAGACTGGGAAGGAGAGGTTGGAAAGCAGTGCCGGGAAAGGGCCCTGGGGGTGCTGGTGGGTGGCCAGTTGGCCCTGAGTCAGCAGTGCCCTGGCAGCCTGGAGGGCCAAGCCTGTCCTGGGGGCATCAGGCCCAGCATGGCCGGCCGGGCCAGGGAGGGGATTGTCCCGCTCTGCTCTGCCCTGGGGCGGCCTCACCTGCACCATTGGGGCAGTTTGGGGGGACACAATGGAAGGGAGAGATTGAGCCATTGGAGAGTGTCCAAAGGAGGGCAAGGAAGATGGGGAAGGGCCTTGGGGGGAAGGCGTGTGAGGACACTGAGGGCACTTGGTGTGTTCAGCTGCAGAAGAGGAGACTGAGGGGAGACCTCAGTGCAGGTCCAACTTCCTGGGGAGGGGCAGAGGAGGGGCAGGCCCTGAGCTCTGCTCTGGGGGGACCAGGGACAGGACTGAGGGAATGGCCTGGAGTTGTGTCAGGGGAGGTTTAGGTTGGATCTTAGAAAAAGATTCTTCCCCCAGAGGGTGGTTGGGCACTGAACAGGCTCCCCAGGGCAGTGGGCACAGCACCAAGGCTGACAGAGCTCAAGAAGTGTTTGGATGATCCTCTCAGGCTCATGGTGTGACTCTTGGGAATGGTCCTGTGCAGGGCTAAGGGTTGTCCTTATGGATCCCTTCCAATTAGGCATATTCTGTGATTATCAACCCTGTGTTCAGCACAAAGCCAAAACACAGCCCTGCACTGGCCACAGGGAAGAAATTTAACTGTACTGCCCCTGAAACCAGCACACCCTTTAGGGGCTCTCACAGAAACATCCAACAGTCCATTTGCCACCTGGAACCAGTGACTCTGAGTTCCTGCTTCCCCAGCCCCGGGGATGGTCTCCTTGTCTGCTCATTCCTCCACACTCTCTTTTCAGTGATGGCCTCAGTGGGGCTTGCTGACATCCTCAGCAACTTGGAGGTTTCCTTATGAATTTTACTTCTCTAGAGGCTTGTTCAGTCTTTAGATCCTCAGTTCAGGAATTCAGTGCCAAAGGGCTCACTGACACTCAAAACATCTTAAGGAGACAAAACTCTGGGAATAATTTACTTTTAAGTCTTCCATTCTTTTGTGGTTTCTTAGACAGATTTCACAGCCACACTCCAAAGTCCATTTACCACCTGTAACCAGTGACTCTGAGTTCCTGCTTCCCAGCCCCAAGGGATGGTCTCCTTCTCTGCTCATTCCTCCACGCTCTCTTTTCAGTGATGGCATCGTAATGAGACAAGCCCCTGGGAATAATTTACTTGTAAGTCTTCAATTCTTTTGTGGTTAATTACACAGATCTCAGAATTGTATTCAAAGTGAATATCTTGTATTAAAGAAGCAATGAGAAAATATTTCCTTTTTTGTCTCCCGTTTACTTTTTTCCTGTCCATATTTTCCCTTTGCACCCAGTGAGTCACACACTGAAGTCACAAGATCCCTCAATCCACAGAGGGAGGAAAAGAGAGAAAATTAATTAAATGCTCTATTGTGCAGAGCTAAATCTGCACTCACCCCAATATTCTGGGCTTACAGGAACTTTATCCAACACATTCTGCAGCATCTGTTCACTGGACAAACATCTGTGTGGGTGGCCAGGCCCAAGGAGTGGTGGGCAATGGAGTTCCATCCAGGGGTGTTCCCAGGGCTCAGCACTGGGCTCAGGGCACTTCAATCTCTTTCTCAATGATCTGCACAAGGGCATCGAGTGCAGCCTCAGGCAGTTCCCAGGGGACACCAAGCTGGGGGGGAGTGTTGATGTGCTGGAGGGCAGGAAGGCTCTGCAGAGGGATCTGGACAGGCTGGATCCGTGGGCCCAGGCCACTTGGAGGAGGTTCAATAAGGCCAAGTGCTGGGTCCTGCACTGGGGTCACAACCAGCCCAAATCCCTGACCATGCCCTGCAACTGATCCCCACAGCCTGTCCTGTGTCCTTAATCCCTCCATTTCCAAGGACTGTGTGGCACAAGGGAGCTCTGTGCTCTGGGTACGGAGGGAGCTCCAAGTGCACATGGAGTGGGAACCACAACTCCTCAGGTTTGTGTTCTTTGAGAGGTCAGAAACTGGTGAAACAGAGCCACAGAAAGTTTCTCTTCATTGCCCACAAAAAAAAAATTTAAACACAATACAATTTATAAACATCCCAGCTCTTTCCTCAGCTTTCCTCAGCCACAGTGACCTGGAGAATGCCCGTCCTTGACGTCCTGGTCCCACAGCCCAGGGTGCTCCTTTCCAGGAAAGGCTCAGGCAGAGAAGCCATGGAGTCCCTGAGCACCACATCAGTGTCTGCTGGAATTAACCCCCCCTCCCCATTGCACAGCAGCCCTGCATTTCCCTCCTCCAACCTTGGTGTCCAACACAGCCCTTGAGGCTCTTTGGGCTCTGGACTTTTCCTGCAGCCCCAACTGCAGGGGAGCTTTGCCTTTCCCACAGTCCCCCTGCACAGCCCAGGCCATGCACAGAAATTCCTGCTCTGTTGGTGCCACCAAGGGCACATTCCAGCCTCCTCTCACTGGCACTTGCATGTTTTCAGTGCCTTCCACAGGCCCTGGCTCTGCACCACAACCCCCCTGGGCTGAGTCCTCCCCCTGCACGCTCACACAGTGTCACAGACACACCCATGGCTTTCTCTCCGAGCTCCTTTCCAGCCCAGCCCAGCTCCCTCCAAGCTCTCCCACCTGCCCTGAGCTCTCTCCACCCCAAGGGCCTCTCCCCAGCACAGCCCAGGCGGCTCTGGCCCCACAGCCTTGCCCAGGGCAGGCTGCTCTGGGCAGTGGCACCACAGCCCCAGCCCCTCTGGGCACAGCAGAGCTGGAGCTTTGAGAGGACTCAGCTCCAGCCGGGGGGGATCGTGCTTGGCAAAAGGGAAAGGAGGCTCCCTGTTTTCCGTTGCTTAAGGCAGGACTAATCCAAACTGTCCTCCCTAGCACATTCCTCATATGGGCCACAGGGATTTTTTTCCCTTCAATGGTATGTAGAGGTTCTTTTTGGGCAGGGTCAGTTCAACTGGTAGAGTTACCTAACTAGGTTTATGTGATGTCTTAAAGCTTTCTGGATATTTTTTTTTAACTTTTTGTAGGTTTTAACAGTAGTTATGTAGTAAATGTAGATGTTAATACAGCTGTATTACATGACACCCTTTAGCATAGTAGTTTACACAGACCCAACCCTATTACTCCATTTGATATCAAACCTTCTAAATTCCTTTAACGTATTTAGACTACTAGGGGGTTTAGCCTTTGTATTGTGTAGTAAATAATTCTTATCAAGGTCTTTTGTCTGATCATTTGTAAGAATAAAAGATTCATTTTATATAAATATTCTCATTTTGACACTCATTAAAACCGGTGGAAAAAAAGTAGCTCAATCCCACTTCTGTAATTACTTAAATTTAATTTGTTGACAAAATCTGAGGCAAAGATTGGATCCCTTATTCCTTGAGGCTCCACAGTAGGACAACGGCTCCTTGATTCCAAGAGGTTGCACTTTTTCCCAATGTTCTTTGGCTCCATAAGGCCCTGCAGTGTCACAATGGCCCACTGATTCCATCATTTTCCCCAGTCTCACAATGGACCCTTGATTCCATGAGGTTCCACAATGTCACAATGGTCCCTTTGACTCCAGAAGGCCTTGCAGAATCAGAATGGCCCCTGGATTCTGTGAGGTTCCCCAGTGTCACAATGGACCCTTGATTCCAGGAGATTCCGCAATGTCCCGTTGGTTCCTTTTGGTTCCAAAAGGTTCTGGGATGTCACACTGGTCCCTTGATTCCCTGACGTTCCACAAAGTCCCAGGGTCCTTTTGATTCCATGAGGTTCTGCAGTGTCCCATGTTCCCTTTGGTTCCAGGAGGCCCCAGTGTATTCCAATGGCCCCTGGATTCCAGGAGATTGTACCGTGTCCCAGAGTTCCTTTGGTTCCCTGAGTTTTGGCAGTATCCCGGGGTCCCTTTGTTCCCAGGAGGTTCCTTTGTTTCCATCAGGCCCTGCCACGTCCCAGACTCCCTTTGGTTCCATGAGGTGCTGCAGGGTCACAATGTCCCCTTTATTCCATGAGGTTCCACTATGTCCCAGGGTTCCTTTGGTTCCATGGGATTCCACAGGGACAAAACTCCCTGGTTCTTATCCTTCCAAAATTTGTGGGCCCATTCTCTCCCTGCCTGGGATGGAGCCCCATTGTGTTTGTGCAGGAATGGATCCATGGCCATCCTGCCACTGCACCAATTTAATGCTGCAGAAACGTCACTGCAGGCCCGACCCTGGACGCAGGAACAGTCTGGGAACTCCAGGCCTGCTCCCATTCAGCAGAGCCAGTCGGGGTCCCAAAGAGCACAAGTGATTGACTGCAACCCCTGCAGGTCTCTGGCATTGCTGGGGACAAATGCAGGAACTGCCAGGAGCTCTGCAGAGCCCTGACAGTGCCACTGCAATCCCAAGCTGCATTGCCCGGGGCAACCCTCAGCACAACCAAGGCCACAACCCTTCCTGAAAGGTGTCCCTTCTGGGCAGGGCCAGGGGGACAAACCCCTCCATCTGTCCCTGCACATGTTGTGTCCAACTCTCATCCCCCACTTAGGGACAAAGTCAGGGTACATTGGGTGTTTAGCTTGGCATTTCCTTCACTCTTTTGTGCTTCCAACACACACACACCCCAGTGTGGGCAGAGTCTGGCCCCCCAAAGAACACAAGACCTGACTAGTTGTGGCTCCTGCTGCAGTGGCTGCAACTTGGGCCACGATCTGTGCCAGGAGCAGAGAGGTCCCTCCCCACAGAAACTTCTTGGCAATGGAGTTGTTAAGAAAACAGGACAGGCTGTGGGGATCACTTGCAGCGCACAGCCAGGAATGTGTCTTGAGCATCCTCCTGTTTAACATGACCAGATTTTTCAGCCTCTTTTCTCTCTGGTTTCTCATGCTTGGTCCTCCAGAAACCACTGGGATCCTCTCCTTGCTTTGGTTCTTTCCTAGACATCCCAGGACAAGTCTTGCCCAGTCCCCAAATCCCCTTTCTGGTTGCCCATCATGAGTCTCAGAGCCCGAGGCTGAATCCCCCATCCTCAGCTGCAAGGTCACTGTGAGAGGTTCTGCCACTGACACACTTGCTCAAAGTTTCCTACAGATACATTGGAACTTCCTTTGAACTAATTTTTTATCTTTTGGACTTAGAAGGGTTTCTCCAAAAACATGGCAATTCATGTCCTCAAAAATGGAAATTCTTTGGAGAAGGAGTTTGAGACTTGAGACTCTAAAGAATGACAGAATTTTTTGGCTTGGAAGGGAGCTAGAAGGTCATCTGGTCCAAGTCCCTGGACATGGACAGTGACATCTTTTACTAAGTCAGGTTTCTCACAGTCCCTGACCCTGGACAAATGCAGGGATGGGACATCCACTTCTCTGGAAACCTCTTCTAGTTCTTGCTGCCCTTATTGCTAAATATTTCCTTTTATTATACAATATAAAACTCTTCTCTTTCAGTTCAAAGCCACTGCCCCATGTTCTGCCACTACAGGCTTTGGCAAAAAGTATCCCTGGGACTTCCTTAGACTATGAGCATGACATTTTCATCTGCAAAAACCTTAGTGAGTGCCCAGAGATCTCCCAAGATGAGGTTTAAAGGTCTCAAGCACATGAGCACTAGAGAGGGGCTAAGGAGCTGTGGCCTCACTGGTGTGGAGACTGAGGACAGTACAGGACAGCCCTCAGAGGGCTTGAAGGGAGGATTTAGAGAAGGTGGATCCTTTTGTCAGAGCAGAAAAGAACATGAGAAAGAAAGAATTAATGCCAAGTGCAGCTGGGGAGGTCCTGAGTGGACATGAGGAAAAAGGAATTTCACTCCAAGGAAAACGCTGTGCTGCAACACGACACCCAGGAGGAGTCTGGATGAGCCCAAGGCTTTGTGTGTGCAGGAAGAGCCAGGGAGGACGCAGAGATGTCAGTGCAGGAAGGTGCCAGCCAGGTGGGGCAGCCGGGGGGATGACGACAGCCTGCAGGGAAAGGGGCAGGGCATGGACACCGTAGGACAGCCTGGGCTGGAGAGGAGACAGGGAGGGGGAGAAGCTGAAAGGCCCTGACACAGCCACCTTCTGCAGGCCTTTGGCCATGGCTGCTGTCTGTGCCCCTGATGCCAGGAGGAGGGGAGTGCCCCTTGCAGCCCTGGGGCCTCATGGCCTCCTTGTCCCTGCTCAGCAGCCTGGCAGGTGCCACCCCATGGTCCTGCCCTTGGCATTGCACATCCCACATCCCAGTGCCCCAGGAAGAGCCCTGAGGAATGAGGCAGGGACAGGATCTGCCTTCCCAGGGGCTGGGGGTCAGGCCTTGGCCCTTTAGATTAAGAAAACAAGTCAAGGTTTGTTCAGCATCAGAGCCACCTTTCCCTTGCTTGTCCATCCTTGTCATCACTGTCTGCAGTTTTCTGCTCTAACTGGAACCTGGGGACACGTTCTCAGTTGTGTCCCTCAGTGAGACTCATTAGCACTACAAGAAATTTTGTGTTTCAATCTAACTTTGACTTCTTGAAAAGTTGTTTGAACTTATTCTCAGGGACTGAGTCTCATGTAAACAACACCAAACCCCCTGGAGGGTCATGAAATGCCTGGGACTGTTGCTGTGCTGCTGAGCTGGGCCGGGCTCCTGGCACACAGGGAGCTCCTGGCAAGCAAGAAGAGCTTCAAAGAGACAGCTCTGCTGGTGAGCAGCTCCTCTGCACAGCCCAGCAGGGCTGAGGGCACTGCCTGCAGCACCGAGGGGAAGGGAGCGAGGCAGGAAAAGGTTAAAGGGAATCAGGATTGAAAAGACAGTGCACTGAACCTTCAGTGGGGGAGAGATTTTTCACAGCCTCTCCATGGTAAGTCTGTGCATGCAGGACAATGTTGCTTGTGTGCCTGGAGGAATCTGCCAAAGCTGGCACATCCCACAGCGTGGAGGATCTTTTAGGAGGACTCCCACAGTTTCTCTGTTGCAGAGGAGCAGGAGGAGCTCCAGGGCAGGGCTTCTCTGTGGCACCATCAGAGGGACAGGGCAGGACGGCTCCTTCCAGGGACAGTTGCAGGGTGTGAAGGGGGGGTGCAGCCACGAGTGCCCAGGGCTGTCCTGCAGAGCAGGGTCCTGCAGCCCAGAGGGCTCTTTGCCAGGGCAGGGGATCTGTCACTGCTGGGGTCACCTCTCACTCTTCCTGGGGAGCTCCCACAGCACTGTGGAGTGAAGCTGTGGGTGGAAGGAGTGACTCTTGGCAGGGCAGGACAGGTTTCTTCTGCTGTTGAGAGGGTGCTGGTTGGGCAAGGGCTGCTCGGAGCTCCAACTCATGGCCAGGGCATTTTGATGCAACTTTTCATGAGCACCTTCAGGGCCAGATTTTCCTGCTTGAGTCTCTGCTTTCATCAATCTGTGCTTCTACTTTTCTTTCAACCTGGTAGGAATGGAAACTCAGCTGGACAGTTAAGAGCAAGGGCTGAGACTCTTAAACCATCATGCTGATGTTTCCTGAGACCCTCAGCCAGTGCCCTCACCCTCACCAGCCTCCAGATCCAGCCAGCAGCACCTTCCCACTCCCCCCAGGCTTGGGCTGAGCTCTTCTTTAATCCCTGCACAGCCCGAGCAGCTGCAGGGCTGAGCTGTGCATTCAGGGGCTGAGCTGGGCTCTGGGAGCACTGGCAGGGAAGGACCACTGGGCCCAAGGACCAGCTCCCAGCTGGGACAGCTCCAGGCAGCAGAGACACGGGCAGGGAGGGAGGGAATGCTGAGGGCAGCCCTGCTGCAGGGCAGATGTGGCACCTCCCGGCCCTGCCCTGCAGTGCAGACCCCTTCCCTGAGCAGCACAGCTCTTGTGTCCCCTCCCAGCCAGCACAGCCCTCAGCCCGGGGGCTCTGGGCCCTCAGGCACCTCCTGGGCAGGCAGAGCAGCAGGAGGGATGGAGGGCACCTCTGCTGCCCTGGGCCCATTTGCTGCTGAGCAGGGCCTGAGGGGACTGTCCTGCCCTGGGGCTGCCTGGGAGGGGCTGTGCAGGGCTGGGAAGGGAAAGCCTTTCCTCAGGGCCCGGCTGTCTCTCTCCTTGCCTTGCTCAGGTGCCCCTGCTATTGCTGACAGGCTCTCTGGGAATGGCAGGTTGAGCTGCAGAGTCAGGCCCAGCCCCTGGGGCTCCTCCTGTGCAGGGCTGAGCACAGCAAGGTGTCCCAGCTCTCTGTGTCCCGGGGGGCTCTGGGCTCTGGGAGGCTGGGAATGAGCTGACTCTCCCTGACTTTGGGAAAGGGGGGAGATAATTTCTCTGCCATGGGTCCCTCTGCTCTCCAGGGGAACACAGGAGTGTAACTTTGAGCTGTGTCTCAGAAAGGTGCCAGTGCAGGGCAGCTGGCACAGGACAGAGGGACAGAGCAGCTCCCCTCACTCTGCACTGGGCCTCAGACAATCCTCCAGCCTCACAGGCCTCTCTGTTCTCCCGCAGTGCAGCAGAATCTCTCCCTCTGCCTTCTGCCGTCCCCCTGCCTGCACCCTGGCAGTGCTGTTGCTGACAAGCTGCTGTGCCTTAGGAGCAGATTCTTTGTCAAAGTTCACCCCCCAGGACTGGCCCTGCCCTTACTGTTCCTGTGCACTGACTGGGGGGAGCAGGGCTGACTGCCCAGTGTCCTGCAGGCTGAGGTCCTGCTGCTCACAGAACACTTGGCCAGCAGCAATCAGGGCTCCAGCAACCAGGGGAAGGAAGGACACCTGGACACGGTCAAGGGGGAGGTGTTGAGGAGCAGGGATGGACCTCTGAGAAAGGGCTTTTCTCAGAGAAGTCTGCCCTGCACAGTCACTGTCCTTTCCTCCTTGAACAGGTCCCCATGTCCAGAGGCTGCAAATGTCCAACAGCAGCTTCATGCCCCAGTTCCTCCTCCTGGCATTCTCAGACAGGCGGGAGCTGCAGCTCCTGCACTTCTGGCTCTTCCTGGCCATCTCCCTGGCTGCCCTCCTGGCCAACGGCCTCATCCTCAGCGCCGTAGCCTGTGACCACCACCTGCACACCCCCATGGGCTTCTTCCTGCTCAACCTCTCCCTCACAGACCTGGGCTGCATCTGCACCACTGTCCCCAAAGCCATGCACAATTCCCTCTGGGACACCACAACCATTTCCTACCACGGATGTGCTGCACAGCTCTTTCTGCTTGTCTTCTTTCTTAGAGCAGAGTTTTCCCTCCTCACCATCATGTGCTACGACCGCTACGTTGCCATCTGCAAACCCCTGCACTACGGGACCCTCCTGGGCAGCAGAGCTTGTGCCCACATGGCAGCAGCTGCCTGGGCTGCTGGGTTTCTCAGTGCTCTGCTGCACACAGCCAATACATTTTCCCTGCCCCTGTGCCAGGGCAATGCCCTGGGCCAGTTCTTCTGTGAAATCCCACACATCCTCAAGCTCTCCTGCTCACACTCAGGCTACCTCAGGGAAATTGGGCTTCTCTGGTTTACTATCTCTTTAGGATTTGGTTGTTTCATTTTCATTGTTTTCTCCTATGTGCAGATCTTCAGGGCTGTGCTGAGGATCCCCTCTGAGCAGGGACGGCACAAAGCCTTTTCCACGTGCCTCCCTCACCTGGCCGTGGTCTCCCTGTTTATCAGCACTGCCATAATTGCCTACCTGAAGCCCCCCTCCATCTCCTCCCCGTCCCTGGACCTGGTGGTGTCAGTTCTCTACGTGGTGGTGCCTCCATCACTGAACCCCCTCATCTACAGCCTCAGGAACCAGGAGCTCAAGGATGCAGTAGGGAAAATGATGACTACGTGTTTTTTGAGGAGCAATAAACTGCATCTTTTCTTCTGCAGAACACTCATTGTGTAACACATTTTGGGCCCAGCCTGCCTTCCAGAGCTTTTGATAGTGGTGGGGGTGGGGGGCTTTCCTTTTTTTTCCCTCTGTTCATGTCATTAACACTGAAATTTTATTCTTCATCCCACATAATTCACTCTCTACCTCTTTTTTCACCAACAAAATATACAAATGAGGAGTCATGCTTTGTGTGCATTTAAACAAAATAAAAGTTTGTGCAGCAAGGTATTTGTCAAACATTCTCCCTGTGTTAGTTTGTACATGAGGAATCACAATTTCTGAGTGTAAGAAAGGACACAAATTCTTTTTTCCAGATTCTTCCTCAAGACCTCCCCTGAAGCTGGAGGGCATTTCCATGTTTGCAGATCTGGAGGGGAAAAGAGTCCCAGCACTGCCAGGGAGCCCCAGAACTGGGTCTGTTCAGAGCTGCTCTCTTTGCACTCCCACCCTCTCCTTTCCTGTCCGTGCCCAAGGCCTGAGTGCTCTGGCAGCTCAGTCACTGTCCTGCTGTGGGTCAGGCCTGTGAGCACAGGCAGGGACAGGCCCTGGGCACTACTGGGACAGGGCTGGGCTCCACAACAGCAGTTCCAGCAGCAAAGGGGTTCCCCTCCAGGCACTTCCTCAAGGCTGAGGTCTTTTCCCAACACTGGTATCGAGAAGAAGTCCAAGGAATTGAATCTCTAAAGTCTTGTTGCTTTGCTTGTTTTTCCATGGAGACAGTGCAGGGAGGTCAGGGACCCACTGGGACTGCAGGGACTGAGGGCTGGTTCAGATGTTGTGTCTTGGTGACTGATGGCCAATGGAGGTGACAAATGGTCTCCAAGTCACCTGCCTGGGGCTCTGCAGCTTGGGAGGGTTCTGATGGCAGGTGAGGACTTGTCTGTAGGAACTCAGGAAGTGCAGGAGAGCACAGAGGATCTGCAGGGACAGCCCGTCCCATCCAGTCAGCAGGGAATGGAGCCCTGGAGCAGAATCCTGCCCAGGGTGGAGTTACCAGAGATCAAGTACTAAATCTCCCTGTGAAGGGGCAAACAGAGCTCTGCAAGCCCAGGGGACACAGCAGGTACAGGGAAAACTCTTGCAAGTGACTTGTGTTCCCCTCAGTGAACTTTTACAGGTCAATCAAGAGCAGCCCCCAAAGCCATGTCCCAGCTCTGGAACAAGGCAGGGCCCCTCTGAGCCCCCTCCATGGCCACACAGGAGCGTCTGTGGGAGGTGGTCAGTGGCAGGGAGCACCATCAGCTGGCTCTGCCTCCCAGCTGGAGCAGCACAGCCCAACAGAGTCCCCCATGGCCCCGGGCCCCAGAGAGCAGCCTCTCCAGCTCAGGGGCTGTGGGGAGCACAGGCAGGGGGTGCAGGAAGGGCTGCTCAGGCCAGCACAGATGTGTTCCCCTGGGGAAAGGCTCTGTGGGGAGATGGGATGTGCCAAGAGAAGAGCAGGACACCCTGTGTGAGCAGAGGGACATGGAAAGAGGCTGCCCTGGCCCTGGGGAAAAGAGGGGGCAAAGCAAAATGTGGGAAACTCTCTGGTCTGAGATCAGTTGTGCTGCCCAAGAACACGCTGACTCCAGAGGTGTCCAAGCGGGGCAGAGCCGGCGACTCCGGTCCGTGCGGCGGCGGGGGGGAGGCAGCGGCTCTGCTTGATTCCATGGAGTTCTGGGGAGGCACAGTGGCCCCTTGGTTCCATGAGGTTCTGAGATGTCTCAGGGTTCCTTTGGCTCCATGAGGCCCTGGAGTGTCACAGTGGCCCCTTGAGTCCATGAGGTTCCTCAGGGTCAGAATGGCCCCTTGGTTCCATGAGGTTCCAAAAGGTCTCAGGTTCCTTTGTTTCCATGAGGCCCCACATGTCAAAATGGCCCATTGGTTCCCCCAGATTTCAGTGTCCCTGTGTTCTTTCATTTCCATGGAGCCCTGCAGTGGCACAATGGACGTTTTGTTCCATGAACATCCAAAATGTCTCAGGGTTCCTTTTTTTCCATGAGGCCCCATATGTCCCTTAGTTCCACGAGATTCCACAGTTTCCCTGTGTTCTCTTGGATCCATAAGGCCCTGTAGTGTCACAACTGCCCCTTGATTCCATGAAGTCCCACAGTGTCCCTGGATTCCTTTTGTTCCATGAGGTTCCCCAGTGTCACAATGGCCTCTTGATTCCATGAAATTCCACTGTGGTCCAGGGTTTCTTTGTTTCCAAGAGCCCCTGCAGTGCCACAATGGCCTCCTGATTCCATGGGTTTCTGCACTGTCACAATGGCCCCTTTATTTCAGGAGGTTGCCCACTGTCCCTGGGTTCCTTTGGCTCCATGGGGCCCTGGAGTGTCCCAGTTGCCTCTTGATTCCAAGGGTTTCCCCAGGGTCACAATGGCCCCATAACTCCATGAGGTTCTGCAAGTTCCACAGTGGCTCCTTGATTCCATGAGGTTGCACAGCATCATCACACAGCTGAGCCCATCCTGATGAAAGCTCTGAGGAGGTTGGGAGGAACTGGGACAAAAGGGATAAGATAATTGGGGAAGGAAAGAGGGGCATGGCCAAGAGAGAGGAAAGATTTTGATGAGGTAAAACCAGGTTCAGGGAATGCTGAGGTTGCTGAAACACTGACTGTGCAAACATTCCTTTATGCACTTTGTAACCTCAAGCCCCAACAATCCCCAAAAGTGCTGCCCCTCCCACTCAAAGGAATCCACTGCTCTAATTCCAAGGCAGAAAAAACCCAAACCCAGAACTCCAGACTCTTATTTGTCCTCCAATGCCCACCCCATTCCCAAACCTGTATTACCAGTATGAAAAGTCAAGCTTTAATCCTAACCCAACCCAAAACCCTCTTCCCCTAATCATGAACCAGACACTGCCAGCAGAACAACAAAGCTCCCAAAGTTCTGCCTAATCCCCACCCTGAGTTCTAAACCCCAAGCCCTGACCATTAAGCACCCCCACAGCCCTTGGGAGCAGGGCAAGGACCTTCAAGGCCCAGAGCAGGCCCAGAGAGTTGGCAGAGGAATGGGAGGTGACCTGGATCTGCTCAGCTCTGCAGTGACCCCCAGGAGAAGGGCCTGGGCTCTGGCATGGATGTCCTGTGGCACAGGGGCTCAGGATCCAAGTTAATAAGGCCAAGTGCACATGGGGCTGCCTTAGGGGGAGTGTGGGCACCCAGACAAGGGAGTTGTCACCCCCCTGGACTCAGCCCTGGGGTCACCACATCTGGACTGGTCTGTCTGTCTGTGAGGTTCCCCATTCTGGAGGAATGAGGAAGAACTGGAGAGGGTCTAGAGGAGATCTGACAGGATGGAGCTTTTGTCCATATTGGAAATAGAATGAAATCTCCACAAAGAGCAGCATTGAAGGTGCAAATTGAAGGTGAGGAAAAAAAAATGTCACTCAATGGGGACCCTTCTGCTGCAAGAGGTCACCCAGAGGGAGTCAGGATCACCTAATCCCTGATCATGTTCCAGGGAACAGCCAGAGCTGGTGCAGAGCCATCAGGGAGGGTCTGGAAATGCTGCTGGGAGGGGGTGGGAAAGCAGGAGGGGTGTGTGCAGCCTGCAAGGCCAGAGCAGCAGCAGGGCCAGGGCAGGACAGCCTGCAGGAGAGATGGCCAAGGGCTCTGGCAGGGCTGCAAGGCCCAAAGGCACCCAGGCCTTTGTCCCCTTGCCTCTGGCAGCTGCCTCTGCCACTCAGGCCACCACAAGCCACTTTCCTGGCAGGTTCTGCCCTTGGGTTCTGCCTCGCCCCTCCCTCAGCAGCCTGGCAGGGGTTGCCCAGTTTTGGGCCTTTGTTGTTCCTCCCCCTCCCATCCCAGTGCCCCCCAAAGAGCCCTGAGCCAGCCGGGAGGGACAGGATCTGCTGGGCCAGGGCCTGGGGCTCAGGCCTTGGCCTTTGTGCTCCACAAAACCAAGGCAGGCTTTGCTCAGCATTGCAGGGGCCTGCCCAGAGCCTTTGTCTGCCTGCACTCCTGGCCTCCAAGGAGCTGCTCCAAGGAGTCCCTGGGGAGGCTTTGGCAGTGCCTGCCCTCAGTGGGGCCCAGCAATGCTTCAAGGCACTTGGACTTTGGCTTCTGACTTCTTCAGCAGCTGCTTCAATCTTCTCTCAGCACCTCAGGATCATGGGCTGGGCTGCAAACACACCGTGGGGCTCATTAAATTGCAGAAATCCCTCAGGATCTCTTTGTCTTCCTTTAATTGTCTTCAAGGCAGTTTCAAAACAAGTTTTCAAAGTTTGTACTTTTTTTTGAAATCAAAGAATGGATATATTTTAGTTCAGAGAAGAGGTGATAGAGGTGTTCTCCAAGTGATCTTGATGCTGAGACTCTCCTCAGGAGATCCCGACTGACCCTGTATGATCAACCTTGCTCCTCACCCCCCAACCTCACCAGTTCTGACATGGCCCATCTTGGACTGACAGCTGATGCAACTCCAAACACGCTGTGGGACCCATTAAAACATTGAAAAACAAATTATTTTCATTCCTTTAATTGTCTTCAAGTCTTCAAGACTTCTACAGCTAATTGGAGTTGTTTTGTTATTTAACTAAGGAGGAAGATTTTAAAGTGGACATCACGAAAAATATATATTTTTTGATGAAAAGAAATGATTTCCAAAGATCTTTGGGATGCAAGAGGGTCAGGGCGGAAAGGATTTTGATCCAAAGACAAAGGGGGCAAAAGAGATTAGTAGCACTTAATCATTGACCAGTTGAGCAGTTTTCAAGCAATTTAATAGCATTTACTACAATTTTAACACTGACTGAATTACAGATTCCCAAGAACAACATTCCCACCACAGTCAATTCACACCCACACCCAGGCAGAGATGTGTGCACACATCAAGAGCTGGGGGTGGAAAGGTCCCTCTCCAAAATTCTCCTTGTTGTCAGGGAAGCACTTCCCCAAATCCCTTTGTGTTTGCCAACAGACCAGGGTCACAGCTGGAGGAGTGTTTGTGGAGGGGGATCAGAATTGTCCCGGGCATCAGGGACAATCTTTGGAGTGTTGGAAACTGGAGGGTTCCCGAGCTGGGAGAGGCTGCCAGAGGTGTCCCACTGAGAGGGAGGTGCTGGGGAGCTGCCAGGGCCTCCCTCAGCCCCGCTGGTTGTGGGCTCCCAAGGTGACTGGCTTTAGTTATCTGCTGAATTTCCATCCTGGTGTCAGGAATGACTGGAGTTTCCCAAATATTTGGGAATTGTATCCAAACTGTTCCATTTGGGCCACAATTCAGGAAGCGAATGTTCCAAGGCTTTCATGGGGTGACTGATTATCCTGTGTTCCCCAACTGTTCCACTCCAAATTGTTCCCACCTTTATCATCCAGCAGCACTTGGACCAGTCCAGGGACACTTCACTACACCCTGGTCCAGTCCAGGGACTCTTCATTGCTCAGCTGGTTTGGTCAAGGCTTGTCAGGAGCTCCTGAGATCATACCTATAAGAAGGATGGGCACAGACTTAGTTGTAATAAGACAAGTGATAATGGTTTTCAACTAAAAAAGAGCAGATTGGAACTAGATGTGAGGAAGAAATTTTTTACGCTGAGGGTGGTGAAACACTGGCACAGGTTGCCCAGAGAAATCATAGATGCCCCACCCTTGGAAACATTCAAGGCCAGGTTAGAAAGGGCTCTGAGCAACCTGATCTAGTTGAACATGACCCTGTTCATTGTGGGGAGGTTGGACTAGATGACCTAGAAAGGTCCCATCTGACTCAAACTATTTAAGATTCTATGGTTCTTTCCTACAGAGCCAAGGCTGACAAGGATCACACAGGTTTCAGACCCAGCTGAGCATCCCCTTTGATGGCCCATCTGGCAGCTCTGCTAAAAAGCTGCTGCAAAGAACCTCCAGACCTAAAGGAGCTTTTGTGCTGGGCTGAGCTGTGGCTCTCAGGGCTGGGGGGTTGGCTTTTGGCTGCCAGGTGCCCACCAAGGCTCTCTCACTCCTCCTGTCACCAGTCTGGCTCTAAGGAGATCACAGGAGACCATGTCAAAGGCCTTGATAAAGTCTGGGCACACAACATCCCCTTCTTTTCCCTCCCACAGGGGTTCTGCAATCCCTGCCTTGTCCTTCCATAGCCTGGGAATGGCTGCAGGAGGACTTGCCCTATCCCCTTCCCTGCTGAGCTTGAGCAGTCTGGAACTCTCCCAACCCTCCTTGCTGCCCTGTTTGCAGACTGGTTCCATGTCTGCCTTTGCCAAGGCCCCAGGAAGCTCTGGGCTGGCTCTGGTCTTTCCAAGTGTTTGGGAGAGGTCTCCCAGTGACACTGCCCAGCCTTCTCAATATCCCTGACACCAAAACCTTTTCTATTATCCCACAGTTCCAAATTAGTGCTCAGGACACAACACATATTCTCATGGTTCTTCAGGAGAAAATTAGAAGTGATTTCATTATAGAGGTCAACGGGTGGAGCAGCCCAGTCTGCTCTGGCCCCACAGCAGTGCCCAGCCCAGGGTGCTGCAGAGCTCTGGGCACTCCCCCCACAGCCCCAGCCCCTCTGAAGGCCACAGCAGCTCCTGGGGCACAGAGAGGAGTCTCAGCATCCCCATCAGCTCAGGGGCTGGACACTCAGCATGGCAGGAGGAAATGGAGGTCAGGGAAACTGCAGGAGCCCTGGTGTCACCTCCAGGAGATGCCCAGCACAGCCTGACTGTGCCCCTCAGTGCCAGCCCCTCTGCCCAGCCCAGCCCAGAGTCCTGGCCCAGGGACAGAGCAGCCTGTCCCCAGGGGGGGCTGCAGAAAGAGGTTTCTCTGTGTCAGGGATTCCTCTCTGCAGGCCCAGAAATGCTGCCTTGCTCTTCTCCAGGGACATCCCTTTGCCCAGGTCAGTGTGTCCAGGCTGCCTTGGCCAGTTGCAGATCCCAGCCTGGGATCCCTGCAGGGCCCTGAGCTGGAGGTGCTGCTCTGCACAGGGAGGGGCTGTGGCACCCTGGGCTGACCCTGCACTGGCCATGCTGGTCAGGGTGGGGAGCAGACCCAGCAGGATGGGGATCACTCCTCTCCACCCTCTGCCATGATCCTGGAAGGCTCAGTAGCCAAGAACAAGGCTGGGCAGGACCATGGGTTGTTTCCAATGGCACAAAGGGCAGGACAGGGCTCCACTCCATGCAGCCTGTGGGCTGGAGAGTTCTTCAGGACACCCTCCTGGAAAGCCCACCCCTGGCTCTGGTACAGCCCCCTCCTTTATTGTACTCAGTGATTGTGATTCCTCATGTACAGAATAACAAAGGCAGGATGTTTGACAAATACCTTGCTGCAGGAATTTTATTTTGTTTAAATGCACACAGAGAATGATTCCTCATTTACACAATTGTGGGTCAAAACAAAGAGGTGGAGAGTGAATTAGATAAGGGATGAAAAATAAATTTCTGTGTTAAGAACATTAAAAGAGGAAAAATTATAAGAAGACTCCCCCACTGCCATTCTCAAAAGCTTTAGAATGCAGGCTGGGCCAGTAAAGGGTTACACAAGGAATGTTCTGCAGAAGAAAAGAGGCAGGTTATTGCTCCTGAAAAGCATCCAGTCATCATTTTCCTCAGGGCATCCTTGAGGTCCTGGTTCCTCAGGCTGTAGATGAGGGGGTTCAGTGCTGGAGGCACCGCCGAGTACAGAACTGATAGTGCCAGATCTAGTGTTGGGGAGGAGATGGAGGGGGGCTTCAGGTGGGAAAACATACCAGTGCTGATAACAATAGAGACCACGACCAGGTGAGGGAGGCACGTGGAAAAGGCTTTGTGCCGTCCCTGCTGAGAGGGGATCCTCAGCACAGCCCTGAAGATCTGCACATAGGAGAAAACAATGAAAACAAAACAACCAAACCCTAAACAGGCACTGACCCCAATGAGCCCAATTTCCCTGAGGTAGCCTGAGTGTGAGCAGGAGAGCTTGAGGATGTGTGGGATTTCACAGAAGAACTGGCCCAGGGCATTGCCCTGGCACAGGGGCAGGGAAAATGTACTGGCTGTGTGCAGCAGAGAATAGAGAAACCCAGTGGCCCAGGCAGCTGCTGCCATGTGGGCACAAGCTCTGCTGCCCAGGAGGGTCCCGTAGTGCAGGGGTTTGCAGATGGCAACGTAGCGGTCGTAGCACATGATGGTGAGGAGGGAAAACTCTGCTGAGATGAAGAAGAAAAAGAAAAAGAGTTGTGCAGCACATCCCATGTAGGAGATGGTTGTGGTGTTCCAGAGGGAATTGTGCATGGCTTTGGGGACAGTGGTGCAGATGCAGCCCAGGTCTGTGAGGGAGAGGTTGAGCAGGAAGAAGCCCATGGGGGTGTGCAGGTGGTGGTCCCAGGCTACGGCGCTGAGGATGAGGCCGTTGGCCAGGAGGGCAGCCAGGGAGATGGCCAGGAAGAGCCAGAAGTGCAGGAGCTGCAGCTCCCGCCTGTCTGAGAATGCCAGGAGGAGGAACTGGGGCATGAAGCTGCTGTTGGACATTTGCTGTTCATTAGGACAGGTCTGTTAAGAAAAGGAAAGCACAGGGAACAATTAAGACAGCCCCCTCTCAGCAAAGCCAGTGCATTTTTCAGGGAAATCCCCTCCAAGTCAAGGCATTTCTTTTCTCTGATTTGTGCTCTCTGAGGGTTCTGTGAGGAGCAGGAGCTCTGCCCATGTGCTGCCAAGGACTCAGCTTTGCTCTGCTGCAGTGCAGACATGGAGCTGGTTTGGGACAGCTCTCATGATCACATAGGATGTCACATGGAACCCAGCTTTGATGGAAGAGTTCAATTCCTGTACTGTTGTCTTGGAGAAATTTGGTCTGCAGAAGAGAAGCACAGTGTATCCTTAAAATAGTTTTGACTGGGTTTTTTGGTTACAGTCATAACACGTGGGAGGGGGGGGCGTTAGGGGTAAATTTTTCTGATTAGAAATCTGACGAGTGTTGAGCCAGGCAGGCAGAAGGGCTGAGCTCTCCGTTGCTTATTGCAGAGCCAGGAGAGCTGCAGTGCCTCTCAGCCTGTTTCCCATCTGCCCTGCACTTTCCCTTGGGCTGCCTTGAAGATGACTTCACACACAGATTCATCTTTAAAAACCCCACCAGGATCTGTGCTGAGAGCAGGGCAGCGCTGCTTGAAAGGGCAGCTCTGTGAAGTGTCCCCTGTGCCAGCCCAGAGGTGCAGCTGTGCTGGACAGAGCAGGACAGGAGCCCTCCTGCAGAGAAGCCAAGGGCTGGGACAGGAGAGTGCCCACCCCCAAGGGAAGGCTCAGCACTGCCCAGGATCCTGTGCTCATTTCTGATCCTGCCTGAAATATTCACCTTAGAGAGTAAAAGAGTTGGAATTTCAGTGCAGCCTCTTGAACTGAGAGAACAATGTCTCTGCTACAATGCCTAAGCAGGAAACACACCTCAGGACTAATTCCTTTCTGTAGCCCCTGTCTTTTCTGAGCTTTGCAAAAACTTCTCCATTCAATATGGTGTAGTGGTCTGGAGCTGTGAGCAGGTCTGACCCTGTAACACTGAGACATGGAAAAGGTTCTCCCTCAGCTGCCAGGTTTGCTCCTTGCCCACAGCCCTTCTGCCCCAGCCCTGGCAGCAGCTCCCCGGGCCGGCTGAGAGCTGCCCCTGGCAGGCAGCAGAGTCCCTGCCCAGCACAGCACCCTGGGCTGCAGGACCCTGCTCTGCCCCACAGCTCTGGGCACCCCCGGCTGCACCTCCAGCTTCACAGCTCTTCCAAAGTGCCCCAAAACAGCCCCTGCTCACCCATCCCATCAGCTGGGGCTGGGCCAGCTTTAGGAGATGCCTCCAGGAGCTGCCCCTGCACTGCCCTGCAGCCACAGACTCACCATGTGCAGCCCTGCCAAGATTCCTCCTGCAGGGAGCTCTCAGCCCTCCTGCCAGTGCTGAGCCCCTTGAAGCTCTGTCTGTGCCCTGCTGGTGTCCCTGAGCTGCCCTGGCAGTGCCCTCAGCCCTGCTGGGCTGTGCAGAGGAGCTGCTCACCAGCAGAGCTGTCTCTTTGAAGCTCTTCTTGCTTGCCAGGAGCTCCCTGTGTGCCAGGAGCCCAGCCCAGCTCAGCAGCACAGCAACAGCCCCAGGCATTTCATGACCCTCAGGGGGATTGGTGTTGTTTACATGAGACTCAGTCCCTGAGAGGAAGTTCAAACAACTTCTCAAGAACTCAAAATGAGATTGAAACACTGAAGTTTCTTGTAGTGCTAATGAGTCTCACTGAGGGACACAACTGAGTACGTATCCCCAGATTCCAGTTAGAGCAGAAAACTGCAGACAGTGATGACAAGGATGGACAAGCAAGGGAAAGGTGGCTCTGATGCTGAGGAAACCTGGATGTGTTTCCTTAATCCAGAGGACCAAACCCTGACCCCCAGCCCCTGGGAAGGCAGATGCTGTCCCTGCCTCATTCCTCAGGGCTCTTCCTGGGGCACTGGGATGTGGGATGTGCAATGCCAAGGGCAGGACCATGGGGTGGCACCTGCCAGGCTGCTGAGCAAGGACAAGGAGGCCATGAGGCCCCAGGGCTGCAAGGGCCACTCCCCTCCTCCTGGCATCAGGGGCACAGACAGCAGCCCTGGCCAAAGGCCTGCAGAAGGTGGCTGTGTCAGGGCCTTTCAGCTTCTCCCCCTCCCTGTCTCCTCTCCAGCCCAGGCTGTCCTACGGTGTCCATGCCCTGCCCCTTTCCCTGCAGGCTGTCGTCATCCCCCCGGCTGCCCCACCTGGCTGGCACCTTCCTGCACTGACATCTCTGCGTCCTCCCTGGCTCTTCCTGCACACACAAAGCCTTGGGCTCATCCAGACTCCTCCTGGCTGACGTGTTGCAGCACAGCATTTTCCATGGAGTGAAATTCCTTTTTCCTCACATCCACTTGGGATCTCCCCAGCTGCACTTGGCATTAATTCTTTCTTTCTCATGCTCTTTTCTGCTATATCAAAAGGATCCACCATCTCTAAATCCTCCCTTCAAGCCCCTTGAGGGCTGTCCTGTGCTGTCCTCAGTCTCCACACCATTGAGGCCACAGCTCCTTAGCCCCTCTCTAGTGCTCCTGTGCTTGAGACATTTAAAGCCCATCTTGGGAGATCTCTGGACACTCACTAATGTTTTTGCAGATGAAAATATTGTGCTCATAGTCTAAGGAAATCACAGTTGCCATGACAACCAGCATGCATTCCCATTGCTATAGTCACTTACCATGGTAAACGGAATACATTCTCATTGCCACCGTCAGTTACCATGGCAACCATAATACATTCCCATTGCTCTAGTCAGTTACCATGGCAAACATCATACATTCCAATTGCTATGCTCAGTGACCATGGCAACCATCACACATTCCCATTGCTACAGTGAGTTACCATGGCAACCATCACACAGTCGCGTTGATATGGTCAGTTACCATGGCAACCATCATACATTCCCACTGCTATGGCCAGTTACCATGGCAAAAATATATTCTCATTGCCACGGTCAGTTACCACAGCAACTACCATACATTCCCATTGCTAAGGTCAGTTACCATGGCAACCATCACACATTCCCATTGTTACAGTCAGTTACCGTGGCAACATATGTACATTCCCACTGGTATGCTTGGTTACCATGGCAACCAGCATACATTCTCATTGCCATAGTCAGTTACCATGGTAACCATCACACATTCCCATTGGTACAGTTACCTTGGCAACTATCATACATTCCCATTTCTACGGTCAGTTACTACAGCAACCATCATACTTCACACTGGTACAATTGGTTACCATGGCAACCGTCACACATTCCCGTTCCTACAGTCAGTTACCATGGCAACCGTCACACATTCCCATTCCTACAGTCAGTTACCATGGTAAACATCATACATTCTTGTTTGTACGGTCAGTTACCATGGCAACCATCATACATTCCCATTGCTACACACAGGTACCATGGAAACCATCACACATTCCTATTGCTATGCTCGGTTACCATGGCAACCATCATACATTCTCGTTGCTATGGTCAGTTACCATGGCAACCATCATACATTCCTATTCCTACTGTCAGTTACCATAGCAAACATCATACATTGCCCTTTCTACAGTCAGTTACCCTGGCACCCATCATACAGTACCATTGCTACTGTCAGTTACCATGGCAACCATCATACAGTCGCGTTGCTACGGTCGGTCACTATGGCAACCAGCATACAATCCAATTGCTATGGTCGGTTACCATGGAAACCATCATACATTCCCATTCCTACAGTCAGTTACCAAGGCAATCATTGTAAAGTCCCATTGCTATGGTCAGTTACCAAGGCAATCATCATACACTCCTGTTGCTACGGTCAGTTACCACGGAAACCACCATACATTCCCACTGTTACGGTTACTGTGGCAACCATCACACATCCCCATTGCTGTGGTCGGTTACCATGGCAACCATCATATGGTCCACTGCTACAATCAGTTACCATGGCAACCATTATACAGCGGCATTGCTACGATCAGTTAGCATGGCAAACATCTGAATTCCAGTTTCTATGGTCAGTTACCATGGCAACCATCATACATTCCCGTTGCTACAGTCGGTTACCATGGCAATCATCATACTTCCCACTGCTGTGGTCAGTTACTATGGCAACCAGCATACATTCCCATTCCCACGGTCAGTTACTATAAGAACCACCATACATTCCCATTGCTACAGCAGGTTACCATGGCAACCATCATACATTGTCATTGCTACGTTTGGTTACCATGGCAACCATCATACAGTCACTTTGCTATGGTCGTTTACCATGGCAACTAACATACATTCTCGTTGCTACAGTCAGTTCCCACAGAAAACACCATACATTTCCATTGCTACAGTCAGTTACCATGGCAACCAACATACTTTCCACTGGTACAGTCCGTTACCATGGCAACCAGCATACATTGTCGTTTCTATGGTCTGTTACCATGGCAACCATCATTCATTCCCATTGCTACAGTCAGTTACCATGGCAAACATCATACTTCCCACTGCTACGGTCAGATACCATGGCAAACAGCATACATTCCCATTGCCATAGTTACCATGGCAACCATCTTACATTCCCATTGCTATGATCTGTTACCATGGCAACCATCATTCATTCCAGTTGCTAGGGTCAGTTACCATGGCAAACATCACACATTCCCCTTGCTACACTCAGTTACCATGGCAACTATCATACCTCCAGTTGCTACAGTCAGTTACCATGGCAACCATCACACATTTCCATTGCTTTGGTCTGTTACCATGGCAACCATCACACATTCCAGTTGCTAGGGTCAATTACCATGGCAATCATCATACATTCTTATTGCTATGGTTGGTTACCATGGCAACCAGCATACATTTCCATTGCTACAGTCAGTTACCACAGGAACCATAATACTTCCCGCTGGTACAGTCAGTTACCATGGCAACCATCATAGAGTCTTATTGCTATGGTCAGTTACCATGGCAAGCATCACATATTTCCCACTGCAAAGGTCAGTTACCATGGAAACCATCATACAGTCCCATTGCTATGGTCAGTTACTGTGGCAACCATCATAGATTCCTGTTGCTACGATCGGTTACCATGGCAACCATCATACACTCCCATTGCTATGGTCGGTTACCATGGCAATGAGCATACATTTTTCTTTCTATAGTCACTTACCATGGCAACCATCATGCATTCTTACTGCTATGGTCGGTTACCATGGCAACCATCATACATTCTTACTGCTATGGTCGGTTACCATGGCAAACAGCATACATTCCCGTTTCTACAGTCAGTTACCATGGTAACCATCATACTTCCCACTGCTACGGTCGTTTACCATTGTAACCATCATACATTCAAATTGCTACGGTCAGTTACCATGGCAACAATCATATTTTCCTTTGGTACAGTCTGTTACCATGGCAACCATCATACATTGTCATTGCCATGGTCAGTTACCATGGCAACCATGACACATTCCCATTGCTACGGTTGGTTACCATGGCAACCATGACACATTCCCATTGCTACGGTCGGTTACCATGGCAAGCATCAATCATTCCCGTTGCTACAATCACCATGGCAACCATCACACATTTCCATTGTTACGGTTTGTTACCATGGCAACCATCATAGATTTGCATTGCTATGCTCGGTTACCATGGCAACCAGCATAAAGTCACATTCCTATGGTTGGCTACCATGGTAACAAGGATACATTCCCGTTGCTACAGTCAGTTACCACAGGAACCATCATACTTCCCACTGGTACAGTCAGTTACCATGGCAACCATCATACGTTGCTGTTCCCATGGTCAGTTACCACAGCAACCATCACACATTCCCATTGCTATGGTTGGTTACCATAGCAACCAGCATACCTTTCCGTTGTTACAGTCAGTTACCATGGCAACCATCAGACATTTCCACTGCTATGGGCAGTTACTGTGGTAACCTCTTGGTTCCTCTTGGAGAAAAGCAGATGCAGATGAGCCTCCCTGTCTTCCACCAGCCTGGCAGCTGTGCTCTAAAGGCCTGTGTGCCAAGGGGTGTCTTCACCAAGACCCTGCACAAACCTCTGGGACTCTTTGCATCCTGTCGTGGTGCCTTTCCAGTGAATTCCAGGGTTATCAAAGACAACTGGAATGGGCTCTGTCTCACACCACAGGGTCAACCAAACCACTCTCTCCTCTGACCCTCACCCACAAAAGTTCACCCAAGTTGTTCATCTCCTACACCATCTTCACAGGTCCAAGAAGCTCCTTCCTGCTGAGGACACCTCTCTCCTGCTCTTTCTCTCCTGTGTCTCCTTGGCCTTCTCTCCCAGCCCATCACAGCCCTGCAACCTGGGAACTGTCTCAGCAGGCCTGGGCTGTTATTGCCTGCAAGTGGAATGCAGAGAGACTTGGGGCTGCAGCTCCTCCTCCTGTGCCCCACACGCAGGGCATTGGGGCCTGTCTGGCTGCAGCCCCTCAGCGGGGGCACCGGGGTAAGAACAGACTTGCAGTGGGGAAAGCTGCTCTGAAAGCCCCGAGAGCTGGGCTGTGCAGAGGCTTTGCTGACAATGGCCTTGGGGGTGGACGTGCTGGGACTCAGGCCCAGGGGGAAAATCACAGGCCTGATCCCTGAGGAGATCAGCACATGCTGCTGAAATGCTGGGGGAGAGAAGAGCCAGCAGAGGGAGGGAACAAGTGTGGACAGCCTGGGCTGATGGGATTTGGACTCGTGCCTGGCCCGGCCTTGGCTGGGCAGAGAAGGGACAGCCTTTGTGTCCCTGCAGGGCTGGGATTCACTCCCTGCCCCAAAGGCCCCCAATGTGTCTGAGAAGCCCTGGGTGGTGCCTGTCCCACAACTTCTGGGAATGGGGACGGGGTCCCTGCACAGGCCCTGTGCTGTCCAGGGCAGCTGCTGCACTTGTGCTGCAGAGCCCTGGCACCTCCCCTGGCACTACAGGCCCCTCTTTGGCTGTTCAATCCAGGCTCAGCTGCCCTCAATTAGGTTCAGCAGTGAAGGGATGTCCAGGAGACAACTGCCATTGTACTCTGAGGACATGTAGAAAATACCCTGATAAAGAACAGGAGAGAGACCTCTCTCCCTGTGCCACCTGACTCCATTTGGTCACCTGAACACCTCTAGGGGCTGCCCTGGACAGAAGGAACAGTGACAGGTTCCCCTGTCCTACATGTGGGCACCTTCTGCCACTGAAGTTGGCCAAAGCAATGTCCCAGCAGCCTCCAAGAAGATCCCACAGCTGCTGCCCTGTCCCTAGGAACTGCTCCATTGGAGCCTGCAGTTCCCAGCAGGAATCTCGGTCACCTCTGGCCCCTCAGAAGGAACCAGGGCTTTGTGTCCCAGCAGGTCACTCCTGGCTTTGGTCTTCATTCATTGCCATGGGAGCTGGGACAAGGAGTCACCTGCAGGGGCCTGTTTTGGGCCCACTGAAGTGGGGCAGGAGGAATCCCAGCCCATGGGGGTTGTGGAGGGAGCTGACTGTCCTTCTGGCCCCAGGTCTGCAGAGCCAAAAGGAGACACCTCTGTTGACTCAGCTGAGTCCCTTCCCTCAGTGCAGGTGAAGGAGATCCCTCCTGGGCACTGTCTGGGTTTCCTGTCTAATGATGGGACATGAAAAGGGGACTCTCGAACTTAACTCTGTGTCTGTTTGGAGAAATGACCCTGCTGAAAGAAGTGTCTGTGCCCAGCTGAGAGAAAGAACATCATTATTTCCTTCAGCTGTGTGCCAGCAGGTTCCCCTGGAGCCCCAGGGACAGCTGGAGGGAGCCCAGAGGGGCAGAGAAAGGGCTGGCTGGGGCTGTTGCTGTGCTGCTGAGCTGGGCCGGGCTCCTGGCACACAGGGAGCTCCTGGCAACAAAGAAGAGCTTCAAAGAGAGCAGCTCTGCTGGTGAGCAGCTTTTCTGCACAGCCCAGCAGGGCTGAGGGCACTGCCTGCAGCACCCAGGGCACAGGAGAGAAGGCAGAGAGATGAGAGGCAGCCTGGGCTGGGAGGTGACTGAGCTCTCACTATGCCAGAAACCTTCCCAGGATTTGAAGGAAGAATTCTCTGGCTGTAGGAAAGTTCAACTTGCCTTCCTGGAGGCATCTCCTAAAGCTGGCACATCCCACAGCTTCCAGGATCTTTCAGCAGGACTCTCCCAGTTGCTGCAGTGCAGGGGAAGTGGCCATATGGCAGAGCAGGGCAGGAGCTGCAGGCAGCAAGGGCAGAGAGGAGAAGGGAGCAGGAGGTTCAAGGGATCCTGGGCTGGGAGGACAGGGCAGAGCTGCTCAGGGCAGGAACCTTGCCAGCCCTTTACCACAGTCAGGCTCTGGCTGCAGAGCAGTGCAGGTGAGTTCCTGCAAGTGCCTCTCCCAGTTGCCAAATGGCAGCAGTGGCAGGAGCTGTCAGGATGGCTCTGCTGGATTTGCTGGGGTGCAGCAGGAGAAGCTGCTGCAGAGCAGGACTTGCTGCTGCCCCCTCAGAGGCCCAGGGCCAGAAGGTTCCCTGTGCCAGGGCTGGCTGTGGGGTGGGAAGGTGGGGGTGCAGCCAGGGGTGCCCAGGGCTGTGGGGCAGAGCAGGGTCCTGCCCCCAGGGCTCTGTGTGCTGGGGCAGGGACTCTGCTGCCTGCCAGGGTCAGCTCTCAGCCCAGCCAAGGAGCTGCCACGGCCCTGCAGGGAGAAGGGGTGGGTGGAAGGAGTGACCCCTCAGGGCAGGGCAGGGCTGGGCAGGGCCCTTCAGCTGCAGGCTCAGGGCTCCTCACAGCTTCAGCTCCACCTCCTCCATTTCCAGGGGCCCTTCTCAGGAAGCACATCCCCCCAGAACACCTCCCCCTTCCCAGCCACCGCAGGGGTCTGGGATCTGCTCTGCAGCCCCTGCCCAGGCAGAGCTGCCCCTGGCACTGGGCTGGGGATGGCTCTGGCAGCACTGGCAGGGAGCTGAGCTGGGCACAGGCAGGGGCTGCTGGCAGGAACAGCTCCTCACCCAGAGACAGGCAGGCAGGGAGAGACAGCTGCTGCCACAAGGGCTGGGCAGGGGGATGTGGGCCCCTCCCTGCTGTCCCTGTGGCACAGA
>NW_024105179.1:0-41602 GCF_003945595.2 Pipra filicauda
TCCAATTGGAGGGGTTGGCCTCGAGGAAGAAATCCCTTCTCATTCTCCAGAACCACCAGGACAACCTGTGTTGTGTCCTGGGCACTCCTCTGCAAGTGTGGGCTATGGAAAAGGGTTTGGTGTCAGGGATATTGAGAAGGCTGGGCAGTGTCACTGGGAGACCTCTCCCAAACCCTTGGAAAGGCCAGAGCCAGCCCAGAGCTTCCTGGGGCCTTGGCAAAGGCAGACCTGGAACCAGTCTGCAAACAGGGCAGCAAGGAGGGTTGGCAGAGTTCCAGACTGCTCAGGCTCAGCAGGGAAGGGGAGAGGGCAAGTCCTGCTGCAGCCATTGCCAGGCATGGGAAGGACAAGGCAGGGATTGCAGAACCACTATGGGAGAGAAAAGAAGAGGATGTTTTGTGCCCAGACTTTATCAAGGACCTTGACATGGTCTCCTGTGGTCTCCTTAGAGCCAGACTGGTGAGAGCTGGACTGAAGAAGTGGAAGATGTGGTGGGTGGGAAGTTGGCTGAATGAAGAGTGTCCAATAAAATCCATGGTACAAATTCCTCTTGGCAGCAAGTTCCTGGTGAAATCCCTCAGTGACCAGCCCTTGGACACCACTATAGAACATCTTTATTATCTCTCTGTACAATGGGACAAAATGTGTCCTTTGTGGATGATGCCAAATTTCAGGGAGCCCTTGAGCAACCTGTCCTGATTTAAAGACACATATTGGGGCAGGAAATCCAATAAAATGAACTCAATCCCCTTTTATTCCCCACCAATACAGGGAGACAAAATACAAGGAGGTAAAAGTGAAAAAAATAACAGTTAACTGACAAGACATATAGCAACAAAAATGGCAATACCAACAGAACAGTTCAAAGCAACAGCAGAGAGAGAAATTGCCTCCTCTCTCCCCCCCTGCCCCAACTCCCTTTTGTAAACAGATAAAAACAGGGATCAACACCTGCCTCCCTTCCCCCTTTTTCCCCTCAATGAAGAAAGAAAAAAAATTAAACCAGTGGAAAGAGGGGACAAAACAAAGTCTGGGAAACTCTCTGGTCTGAGATCAGTTGTGCTGCCCAAGAACACGCTGACCCCAGAGGTGTCCAAGCGGGGCAGAGCCGGTGACTCCGGTCCGTGCGGCGGCGGGGGGGAGGCAGCGGCTCTGCTTGATCCCATGGAGTTCTGGGGAGGCACAGTGGGCCCTTGGTTCCAGGAGGGTCTGAGATGTCTCAGGGTTCCTTTTGTTCCAAAGAGACCCCCCATGTCACAATGGTCCCTTGGTTCCATGAGATTCCACAGTGTCCCTGCATTCCTTTGGTTCCAGGAGGCCCTGCAGTGTCAAGGTGCCACTTGATTCCGTGACCTTACAAAGAATCAGAATGGCCCCTTTAAGGCCCATTTAAGGCCAACTGTACATGGGACTGCCTTAGGGGGAGTGTGGGCACCCAGACAAGGGAGTTGTCACCCCCCTGGACTCAGCCCTGGGGTCACCACATCTGGACTGGTCTTTCTGTGAGGTTCCCCATTCTGGAGGAATGAGGAAGAACTGGAGAGGGTCTAGAGGAGATCTGACAGGATGGAGCTTTTCTCCATATTGGAAATAGGATGAAATCTCCACAAAGAGTAGCATGGAAGGTTCAGACAGAAGGTGACGAAACAGAAATATCACTCAACAGGGACCCTTTTGGTGCAAGAGGTCACCCAGAGGGAGTCAGGATCAGCCCATGGCTTTGTGTTCCAGGGAACAGCCAGAGCTGGTGCAGAGCCATCAGGGAGGGTCTAGGAATGCTGCTGGGAGGGGGTGGGAAAGCAGGAGGGGGGTGTGCAGCCTGCAAGGCCAGAGCAGCAGCAGGGCCAGGGCAGGACAGCCTGCAGGAGAGATGGCCAAGGGCTCTGGCAGGGCTGCAAGGCCCAAAGGCACCCAGGCCTTTGTCCCCTTGCCTCTGGCAGCTGCCTCTGCCACTCAGGCCACCACAACCAACTTTCCTGGCAGGTTCTGCCCTTGGGTTCTGCCTCGCCCCTCCCCCAGCAGCCTGGCAGGGGTTGCCCAGTTTTGGGCCTTTGTTGTTCCTCCCCCTCCCATCCCAGTGCCCCCAAACAGCCCTGAGCCAGCCGGGAGGGACAGGATCTGCTGGGTCAGGGCCTGGGGCTCAGCCCTTGGCCTTTGTGCTCCACAAAACCAAGGCAGGCTTTGCTCAGCATTGCAGGGGCCTGCCCAGAGCCTTTGTCTGCCTGCACTCCTGGCCTCCAAGGAGCTGCTCCAAGGAGTCCCTGGGGAGGCTTTGGCAGTGCCTGCCCTCAGTGGGGCCCAGCAATGCTTCAAGGCACTTGCAGTTTGGCTTCTGACTTCTTCAGCAGCTGCTTCAATCTTCTCTCAGTACCTCAGGATCATGGGCTGGGCTGCAAACACACCGTGGGGCTCATTAAAATGCAGAAATCCCTCAGGATCTCTTTGTCTTCCTTTAACTGTCTTCAAGGCAATTTCAAAACAAGTCTTCAAAATTTGTACTTTTTTGGTTTAATTCAATGATGGATATTTTTTAGTTCAAAGGAGAGGTGATAGGGGTGTTCTTCAAGTGATCTTGATGCTGAGTGTCTCCTCAGGAGATCCACACTGACCCTGGATGATCAACCTTGCTCCTCACCCCCCAACCTCACCAGTTCTGACATGGCCCATCTTGGACTGACAGCTGCTGCAGCTCCAAACACACTCTGGGAACCATTAAATCACTGAAAAACAAATTGTTTTTCTTTCTTTAATTGTCTTCAAGATGTCAACAACTAATTGGAGTTGTTTTGTAGTTTAGCTAAGGAGGAAGATTTTAAAGTGGACACCATGAAAAATATTTTTTTTATGAAAGGGAATGATTTACACAGAGCCTTGGGATGCAAGAGGGTCAGGGTGCAAAGGATTTAGACACAAAGATAGGGGGGCAAAAGAGTTTAGTATCATTTAATTATTGACCTGTTTAGCAGTTATCAAGTGATTCAACAGCATTTGCCACAATTTTAACAGTGAGTGAATTAGAGATTCACAACAACATTCACCCCACAGTCAATTCACACCCACACCCAGGCAGAGATGTGTGCACACATCAATAGCTGGGGGTGGAAAGGTCCCTCTCCCAAATTCTCCTGTTGTCAGGGAAACACTCCCCCAAATCCCTTTGTGTTTGCCACCAGACAAGGGTCCCAGCTGGAGGAGTGTTTGTGGAGGTGGATCAGAATTGTCCTGGGCATCAGCGCCGCTCTTTGGAGTGTTGCAAACTGGAGGGTTCCCGAGCTGGGAGAGGCTGCCAGAGGTGTCCCACTGAGAGGGAGGTGCTGGGGAGCTGCCAGGGCCTCCCTCAGCCCCGCTGGGTGTGGGCTCACAAGGGGACTGGCTTTAGTTCTCTGCTGAATTTCCATCCTGGTGTCAGGAATGACTGGAGTTTCCAAAATATTTGGGAATTGTATCCAAACTGTTCCATTTGGGTTACAATTCAGGCAGGGAATGTTCCAAGGCTTTCATGGGATGACTGATTATCCTGTGTTCCCCAGTCGTTCCATTCTGGATTGTTCCCACCTGTATCATCCAGGAGCACCTGGTCCAGTCCAGGGACACTTCCCCACAGCCCTGGTCCAGTCCAGGGGCTCTTCATTGCTCAGCTGGTTTGGTCAAGGCTTGTCAGGAGCTCCTGAGATCATTGACCAGGCCTGAGGAGAATGGGGGTGGATGCACCAAATCAGAGACTTCTAAGAAAAACTTTTTGTAGAGACTTCTCTGAGCACTCTCCAAGGTGTTTGCAGATGAAAACATTGTGTTCATAGTCACAGTGATTCGTTTTACCAAGCCCTGTAGTGGAGGAATATGGGGCAATGGCTTTGAACTGAAATAGGGGAGCTTTATATTGGATAAAATGAAGAAATACTTACCAGTGGGGCTGGCAAGAACTGCATCAGGTTCCCAGAGAAGAGGAAGTCCCCTTCCTGGATTTGTTCAAGGTTAGAAACTTTGAGCAGCCTCAATTAGTGAAGATGTCACTGTCCACGTCCAGGAGTTTGGACCAGATGAGCTTTTATATCCCTTCCAAGCCAAAGCATTCTGTCATTCTTGGAGTGTAAAGTCTCAAACTCCTTCTCCAAAGAATTTCCATTGTTAGGACATGAATTACCATATTTTTGAAGAAGCCATTCTAACCCCAAAAGGTAACAAGGAAGTTCCAAGGTATCTGTAGGAAACTGTAACCAAGTGGGTCAATGGCAGAACCTCTCAGGGTGCCCTTGCAGCTGAGGATGGGGGATTCGACCTCGGGCTCTGAGACTCATGATGGGCAGCCAGAAAGGGGATTTGGAGAGTGGATAAGACTTGTCATGGGATGTCTAGGGAAGAACCAAAGCAAGGGTAGGATCACAATGGTCACTGGAGGACCAAGCATGAGAAAAGAGAGAGAAAAGAGGCTGAAAAAGCTGGTCCTGTTAAACAGGAGGCTGGTCAAGACACGTCCCTGGCTGTGCCCTGCAAGTGATCCCCACAGCCTGTCCCCTTTCCTTAAGAACTCCATTGCCAAGAAGTTTCTGTGGGGAGGGACCTCTCTGCTCCTGGCACAGATTGTGGCCCAAGTTCCAGCCACTGCAGCGGGAGCCACAACTAGTCAGGTCTTGTGTTCTTTGGGGGGCCAGACTCTGCCCAGACTGGTGTGTGTGTTGGAAACACAAAAGAGTGAAGCAAATGCAAAGCTAAACACCCAATGTAGGCTGACTTTGTCCCTAAGTGGGGGCTGAGAATTGGACCCAACATGTGCAGGGACAGAGGGAGGGGTTTGTCCCCCTGGCCCTGCCCAGAAGGGACACCTTTCAGGAAGGGTTGTGGCCTTGGCTGTGCTGAGGGTTGCCCCGGGCAATGCAGCTTGGGATTGCAGTGGCACTGTCAGGGCTCTGCAGAGCTCCTGGCAGTTCCTGCCTTTGTCCCCAGCAATGCCAGAGACCTGCAGGGGTTGCAGTCAAACACTTGTGCTCTTTGGGACCCCGCCTGGCTCTGCTGAATGTCAGCAGGCCTGGAGTTCCCAGACTGTTCCTGCATCCAGGGTCGGGCCTGCAGTGACGTTTGTGCAGCATTCAATTGGGGCAGTGGCAGGATGGCCATGGATCCATTCCTGCACAAACACAATGGGGCTCCATCCCAGGCAGGGAGAGAATGGGCCCACAAATGTTGGAAGGATAAGAAGCAGAGAGTTTTAGGAGAACTCCATGGAACCAAAGGAACCCTGGGACATGGTGGAACCTCCTGGAATCAAGGGGACATTGTGACCCTGCAGCACCTCAGGGAACCAAAGGGCCTGATGGAAACAAAGGAACCTCCTGGGAACAAAGGGACCCTGGACACTGCCAAAAGTCAGGGAGACAAGGGAACCCCAGGACACTGTGGAATCTCCTGGAATCCAGGGGCCATTGGAATCCACTGAGGCCTCCTGGAACCAAAGGGAACATGGGACACTGCGGAACCTCATGGAATCAAAAGGACCCCGGGACTTTGTGGAACGTCAGGGAATCAAGGGGCCAGTGTGACATCCCAGAACCTTTTGGAACCAAAGGGAACCAATGGGACATTGCGGAATCTCATGGAATCAAGGGTCCATTGTGACCTTGTGGAACCTCACAGAATCCAGGGGCCATTCTGATTCTGCAAGGCCTTCTGGAGTCAAAGGGACCATTGTGACACTGGGGAACCTCATGGAATCAAGGGTCCATTGTGACCCTGGGGAAAATGATGGAATCAGTGGGCCATTGTCCCACTGCAGGGCCTGATGGAGCCAAAGAACTCTGGGAAACAGTGCAACCTCATGGAATCAAGGAGCCATTGTGCCTCTGCAGGGCCTTACAGAGCCAAAGGAAGCCTTGCACACTGTGCAATCGCATAGAATCAAGGGACCACTGTGATCTTGCAGGACCTCATGGAACCAAAGGAAATCTGGGATTCTGTGGAACCTCATGGAATCAGGGGACCATTGTGACACTGCAGGGCCTCATGGAATCACATGTCCATTGGGACAGTCTAGGACCTCAGGGAATCTAAGGAATCCCAGGACACTGTGGATCCTTATGGAACGATTGGGCATTTGTGACTCTGTACAGTCTCATGCAACTGAGGGGCTGTCTTTGTTTAAAGACAAAAGTTGTGGTGGGAACTCCAATGAAATTATTCCCTCCCTTTTTATTTCTTACCAATACAGAGAGATAAAACTTTTACAACTAAGAGTTTACTAACAAGGAAATAGCAACAACCACAAAGACACACAGGGAACAGCTGACCCACAAAGAGGGGAATTCTTCACCCACCTGGTACCCCTGGAATAAAGGGGGGAAATGGTGGAGGGTCCTCCCTGATAACCACCCCCCTCTACCCCAGCAAGCCAAAGAAACTCTGGGAAATGGGGGCACAAGCAGAAGCACGTTCCTGGGCTCAGGGTCACTCTGGGGCTCTCCCCGGCCGTGGTGCTGAGCGAGCTCAGCGCTCGGGGCGGCAGCAGCAGGGCCCCGGGGCAGGACGGTGCCACAGGGACTCTCCAGGCACCAACCCCGGGGTCCAGGGAGGAGAAGAAGTTCCATTTGCTGCCTGGCATTTTCCTTCTTTCTTCCCCTCCCTGCCCAGCCCCAACGTGGGGTAGGAATTCCTTCTTAAAGGGACAGTCCCTCCAAAACAGGGTTGGAAAAACGGCCTAAAATACTAAAACTCCTGAAACCATGACATTTTCCACCTCTGTATTCTATTCCCGTTTTCATCATGCAGTGTCCCAGGGATCCTTTGGTTCCATGAGGCCCTGCAGTGTCACAATGGCCCCTTGAATCCTTTGTGCCACTGGAGACACCCCATAATCCAGCACAGCCTGTGGTGCTGTTGGTCATGGCCAGACAAGTGATGTCTGTCTGGAAAGAGGCACAGCTTTAATACTTTTACATTTAAATAATGTTTAAGCACATTTTCATTACTGGGTCATTGGAGTACTTTTAAGAAATGGCAAAGTTTTCCCACCATGGCAGAACAAGAATTTCCTGGACGTGTGCTGATGGCAGAAGAAATACTGATCTGCCCCTCTACCTGTAGCACTACTATTCCATCTATAACTTCATCTCCCTCTCCCTTCAGGTGTTTCCACCTCTCCTGTTTAAATAGTCATGTCTAAGGACATCTCTTCAGCAGACTTGCTGGTTGTGTGTCCTTCCTGTTACTCTCTGGTTTCCTCCTCCAGTTGCTCTCTGGTCATTCAGTGCCTCTCAATTGACTGGTTTCATGCTTGGAGCTTCAGGGAGCTGCCCAATCTTTCAGAAGATTAAATAGCACATTAGTCAACATCTTAATTGTGTTCATACCTATCAGAGAACAACCTTTTCTTATGTTTGTGTCTAAAACTCTTCCTGTATGGAAATGCCTTGTGAATTGGTGACACATCAGATGTTGCCTGGATGTCTCACAGAGCTGAGGGAAGAGTTTTGATGTTTATTAACATGTATCATCTTTACATTTTTTTTTATACTGGCCATGGATAGAAACTTTCTGTGGCTCTAAGTCTCACCAGTTCCAGACCTCCCAAAGAACACAAACCTGAGGAGTTGTGGTTCCCACTCCAGTGGCACTTGGAGCTCCCTCCGTACCCAGAGCACAGAGCTCCCTTGTCCCACAGAGTCCTTGGAAATGGAGGCATTAAGGACACAGGACAGGCTTTGGGGACCAGTTGCAGGGCATGGTCAGAGATTTGGGGTGGTTGTGTCCCCAGGGCAGGACCCGGCACTTGGCCTTGTTGAACCTCCTCCAAGTGGCCTGGGCCCATGGATCCAGCCTGTGCAGATCCCTCTGCAGAGCCTTCCTGCCCTCCAGCACATCAACACTCCCCCCAGCTTGGTGTGCCCTGGGAACTGCCTGAGGCTGCACTCGATGCCCTTGTGCAGATCCTTGAGAAAGAGATTGAAGTGCCCTGAGCCCAGTGCTGAGCCCTGGGAACACCCCTGGATGGAACTCCATTGCCCACCACTCCTTGGGCCTGGCCATCCACACAGATGTTTGCCCAGTGAACAGATGCTGCAGAAGGTGTTTGACAAAGGTCCTGTAAGCCCAGAATATTGGGATGAGTGCAGATTTAGCTCCTCACAGCATCGAAATTCATTCCCTTTCTCCCTTTTCCTACCTTTGTGGATGGAGGGAACTTGTGACTTCATTGTGTGACTCCCTGTGTGCAAAGGGCAAATATGGACAGAATCCACATGGGCTGGTTGTCTCTGTAGCTCTACATCTCCCCCTGACGTGGCAGAGCACACAAACTGCCCATCCCTGTGTCCCTTTCTCCACTGGCTGTTCTTTGGTTTGGCCCAGAAACCTCCTGAGGTCCCTTCCAGGATGAGTCCCAGTGCACTGCCCTGCACCGTGGGCCTTCCCTTCCTGATCCAGCATCTGTGGGGCAGCAGAGCTGGGTCAGTGCAGGGACAGGGCTGGCTCTGACAGGGGCCATGAAGCCACTGCCAGGAGGTGACAGCAAGGACAGTTTGCAAAGAACAAATTTAGATAGGGTGCCTTTGTTGGAATCAAGGGGGTCATTGTGACACCAGAGAAAGTCAGGGAATCAATGAGCTGTTGTGACACTTCAGGGTCTCATGGAACCAAAGGAACCCTGGGACAGTTTGGAACCTCATGGAGTCAAGGGCCTATTGAGGCACTGAGAACCTCATGGAAGCAGAGGAATTCTGGGAGAGTGTGGAACTTTATGGAATCAAAGAGCCACTCTGACACTGGAGGGCCTCCTGGATCTGAAGGAAACCTGGGAGACTGCAGAATCTCCTGGAATCAAGTGGCCAGTGTGACACAGGGGACCTCCCAGAAGCAAAGAAACCCTGGGACAGTTTGGAACTTCATAGAATCGATGGACCATTGGGACACTGGGGAACCTCATGGAATTGTGTGGCCATTGTGACATTGCAGGGCCTCATGGAATAAAAGGAAACCTGGGACACTGGGAAACCACATGGGATCGAGGGGTGCTTGTGACCCTGCAGGACCTGATGGAACCAAGGGAAGCCTGGGACACTGAGGAAACTCGTGGAACCACGTTGGGTGCCATCTGCCACGGCTCGAGTGTAAAAGGAAACCTGGGACGTGACACTTTGTGACCCTGCAGAATGGCACAGAATCAACATTGTGTCACTGCAGGGCTTCATGGAACCAAAGGAATCCTTGGACACTGTGGAACCTCCTAGAAACAAAGGGCCACTGTGACACTGAAGAACCTCATGGAATCAAGGGGCCATTGTGACACTCCTGGGCCTTGTGGATCCAAATGGAATCTTGGGATGCTGTGGAACCTCCCGGAATCAAGGGGCCATTTTGACACCATGGAAACTCATGGAATCAAGAGTCCATTCTGACTCTGCAGGGCCCAGGGAAGCAAAGGAATCCTGGGACACTGTGGAATCTCACAGAATCAAGGGACCATTGTGACCCTGCGGAGTCTCATGGAGATGAAGAAGCCCTGGGAGACTGGAACCTCATGGAATCAAGGGAGCGTTGTGACAGTGCAGGTCCTCATGGAAGCAAGGGAAAATGGGGACACTGTGAAAACTCATGGCATCAAGGGGCCATTTTGACATGCAGGACTTCCTAGAACCAAAGGAAGCCTGGGACGTTTGGGATCGTCCTGGAATCAAGGGGCCATCGGGACACTGCGGAACCTCCTGAAAGCAGAGGAACCCCGAGACTGTGCAGAACTTGACAGCAGAAAGGAGCCCTCGTGACACTGCAAAACCTCGTGGAATCGAGGGGCCACGGCTTCACATCTGGGTCTCATGGAACCAAAGGAAACCTGGGACACTGGGGAAATTCGTGGAAGCAGGGAGAGCCTGGGACACTGTGGAGCCTCACGGAATCAAGGGGCCATGGGGACACTGCAGGACCTTGTGGGGCCAAAGGAACCCTGGGCTGCTGCAGAACCTCACGGAGGTGGGAAGCTGCTGTGTGGGGGCCCCCACGACGAGTGGCTGAGGCTGCTGAAGGAGAAGTCAATTTGCAGAAGTGGGAGCCGTGGGCAATGCCACTGAGCCCCCTTGCCACGGTCAGTTACCATGGAAACCTCATACAGTCCCGTTGCTATGGTCGGTTACCATGGCAACCATAACACATTCCCACTGCTATGGTTGGTTACCAGGCCAACCAGCATACATTCCTGTTGCTAGTCAGTTACCATGGCAACCATCATACAGTCGTGTTGCTACAGTCGGTTACCATGGCAACAAGCATACATTCCTGTTGCTATGCTCAGTTATCCTGGCAACCAGCATACATTCCTGTTGCTACAGTCAGTTACCATGGCGACCATCATACATTCTCTTTTTTATGGTCAGTTACCATGGCAACTATCATACCTTCCACTGGTACAGTCGGTTACTATGGTAACCATCATACATTCCCATTGCTACGGTCAGTTACCATGACAACCATCATACAGTGTTATTTCTATGGTCGGTTACCATGGCAACCACCACACATTCCTGGTTCTACAGTCAGTTACTATGGTAACCATCATACATTCCTGTTGCTGCATTCAGTTACCATGGCAACCATCATACAGTTGCGTTGCTATGCTCAGTTACCATTGCAGCCAGCATACATTTCCATTGTTACAGTCAGTTACCACGGCAACCATCATAAATTCCCATTGCTACAGTCGGTTACCATGGCAAGCATTATACAGTCTCATTCCTAGGGTGAGTTACCATGACAACCATCATACCTCCCGATGGTACAGTCAAGTTCCATGGCAACAATCATACATTCCCTTTACTACTGTCAGTTACCATAGTAACCATCAGACATTCCTGTTGTTACAGTCAGTTACCATGGCAACTATCATACAGTCTCATTGCTATGATCAGTTACCACGGCAACCAGAATACATTCCCATTGTAAGGTCAGTTACCATAGCAACCATCATACATTCCCATGCCTACCATGGCAACCATCATACATTTCCACTGCTATGGTTGGTTACCATGGCAACCATCATACAGTCTCATTACTATGGTCAGTTACCATGGCAACCATCATACACTCATGTTGCTAGGGTCAGTTACCATGGCAACCATCAGACATTGCCATTGCTAGGTCGGTTACCATGGCAACCATCAGCCATTTCCATTGCTACGGTCATTCATGGCAACTATCACACATTCCTGTTGCTACAGTCAGTTACCCTGGTAACCATAATACTTCTCACTGCTACAGTCAGTTACCATGGCAACCATCATATATTCTCATTGCCTCAGTCAGTTACCATGGCAACTATCATACTTCCCAAAGCTTCAATCAGTTACCATGGCAACCATCATACACTCACATTACTATGGTCAGTTACCATGGCAACCATCAGACATTCCAATTACTACGGTCAGTTACCATGGTAACCATCATACAGTCCCGTTGCTACACTTGGTCACCATGGCAACTATCATAGTTCCCACTGTTACAATCAGTTAGCATGGCAACCAGCATACATTTCCCTTCCTACAGTCAGTTACCGTGGCAACCATCAAACAGTCACATTGCTAGAGTCAGTTACCATGGCAACCATCATAGTTACTTTGCTATGGACAGTTACCATGGCAACCATCATACATTCCTGTTCCTGTGGTCAGTTACCATGGCAACCATCACACATTCCCATTGCTGTAGTTGGTTACCATGGAAACCATCATACATTCTCAATGCCACGGTCAGTTACCATGGCAACCATCATATATTCCCATTTATACGGTCAGTTACCATGGCAACCATCATATATTCCCATTTATACGGTCAGTTACCATGGCACCCAGCATACTTCCCACTAGTACAGTCGGTTACCATGGCAACCAGCATACATTCCCATTGCTACCGTCAGTTACCATGGCAACCGTTCTACATTCCAATTGCTATGGTCAGTTACCATGTCAACCATCAGACATTCCTGTTTCTATGGTCGGTTAACATGGCAACAATCATACATTCCCATTGCTACAGTCGGTTACCATGGAAACTGTCATACTTCCCACTGCTACGGTCAGTTTCCATGGCAACCATCATACGTTGCCATTGCTATGGTCGGTTACCATGGCAACCATCATAGACTCCCATTGCTATGGTCAGTTACCATGGCAACCACCATACACTCTACATTCCCATCACTATGGTCAGTTTCTATGGCAACCTCTTGGTTCCCCTTGGACAGAAGCAGATGCAGATGAGCCTCCCTGTTGCCCACCAACCTGCCAGCTGTGCTCTAAAGGCCTGTGTGCCAAGGCCTGTCTTGAACAAGACCCTGCACAAACCTCTGGGACTCTTTGCATCCTGTCCTGGTGCCTTTCCAGTGAATTCCAGGGTTATCAAAGCCAACTGGAATGGGCTCTTTGTCTCACTCCACAAGGTCACCCAAACCAGTCTCTCCTCTCACCCTCACCCACAAAAGTTGACCCAATTCCTTCATCCCCTAGAGCAGCTGCACAGGTCCAAGAAGCTCCTTCCCACTGAGGACACCTCTCTCCTGCTCTTTCTCTCCTGTGTCTCCTTGGCCTTCTCTCCCAGCCCATCACAGCACCAAAACCTGGGAACTGTCTCAGCAGGCCTGGGCTGTTATTCCCTCCAAGTGGAAGGAAGAGAGACTTGGGGCTGCAGCTCCTCCTCCTGTGCCCCACACGCAGGGCATTGGGGCCTGTCTGGCTGCAGCCCCTCAGCGGGGGCACCGGGGTCAGAACAGACTTGCAGTGGGGAAAGCTGCTCTGAAAGCCCCGAGAGCTGGGCTGGGCAGAGGCTTTGCTGACAATGGCCTTGGGGGTGGACGTGCTGGCACTCAGGCCCAGGGGGAAAATCCCAGGCCTGATCCCTGAGGAGATCAGCACATGCTGCTGAAATGCTGGGGGAGAGCAGAGCCAGCAGAGGGAGGGAACAAGTGTGGACAGCCTGGGCTGATGGGATTTGGACTCGTGCCTGGCCCGGCCTTGGCTGGGCAGAGAAGGGACAGCCTTTGTGTCCCTGCAGGGCTGGGATTCACTCCCTGCCCCAAAGGCCCCCAGTGTGTTTGAGAAGCCCTGGGTGGTGCCTGTCCCACAACTGCTGGGAATGGGGACGGGCTTCCTGCACAGGCCCTGTGCTGTCCAGGGCAGCTGCTGCACTTGTGCTGCAGAGCCCTGGCACCTCCCCTGGCACTACAGGCCCCTCTTTGGCTGTTCAGTCCAGGCTCAGCTGCCCTCAATTAGGTTCAGCATTGAAGGGATGTCCAGGAGACAACTGCCATTGTACTCTGAGCACATGTAGAAAATACCCTGATAAAGAACAGGAGAGAGACCTCTCTCCCTGTGCCACCTGACTCCATTTGGTCACCTGAGCACCTCTAAGGGCTGCTCTGGACAGAAGGAACAGTGACAGGTTCCCCTGTCCTACATGTGGGTACTTTCTGCCACTCAAGTTGGCCAAAGTAATGTCCCAGCAGCCTCCAAGGAGATCCCACAGCTGCTGCCCTGTCCCTAGGAACTGCTCCATTGGAGCCTGCAGTTCCCAGCAGGAATCTCAGTCACCTCTGGCCCCTCAGAAGGAACCAGGGCTTTGTGTCCCAGCAGGTCACTCCTGGCTTTGGTCTTCCTTCATTCCCAGGGGAGCTGGGACAAGGAGTCACCTGCAGGGGCCTATTTTGGGCCCACTGAGCTGGGGCAGGAGGAATCCCAGCCCATGGGGGTTGTGGAGGGAGCTGAGTGTCCTTCTGGCCCCAGGTCTGCAGAGCCACAAGGAGACACCTCTGTTGACTCAGCTGAGTCCCTTCCCTCAGTGGGGGTGAAGGAGATCCCTCCTGGGCACTGTCTGGGTTTCCTGTCTAATGATGGGACATGAAAATAGGGCCTCCTGAACTTAACTGTGTGTCTGTTTGGAGAAATGACAGTGCTGAAAGAAGTGTCTGTGCCCAGCTGAGAGAAGGACCATCATTATTTCCTTCAGCTGTGTGCCAGCAGGTTCCCCTGGAGCCCCAGGGACAGCTGGAGGAGCCCAGAGGGGCAGAGAAAGGGCTGCCTGGGGCTGTTGCTGTGCTGCTGAGCTGGGCCGGGCTCCTGGCACACAGGGAGCTCCTGGTAAGCAAGAAGAGCTTCAAAGAGACAGCTCTGCTGGTGAGCAACTTTTCTGCACAGCCCAGCAGGGCTGAGGGCACTGCCTGCAGCACCCAGGGCACAGGAGAGAAGGCAGAGAGATGAGAGGCAGCCTGGGCTGGGAGGTGACTGAGCTCTCACCACAGGAGAAACCTTCCCAGGATTTGAAGGAAGAATTCTCTGGCTGTAGGAAAGTTCAGCTTCCCTTCCTGGAGGCATCTCCTCAAGCTGGCACATCCCACAGCTTCCAGAATCTCTCAACAGGACTCTCCCAGTTGCTGCAGTGCAGGGGAAGTGGCCATATGGCAGAGCAGGGCAGGAGCTGCAGGCAGCAAGGGCAGAGAGGAGAAGGGAGCAGGAGGTTCAAGGGATCCTGGGCTGGGAGGGCAGGGCAGAGCTGCTCAGGGCAGGAACCTTGCCAGCCCTTTGCCACGGTCAGGCTGTGGCTGCAGAGCAGTGCAGGGGAGTTGCTGCAAGTGCCTCTGCCAGCTGCCAAATGGCAGCAGTGGCAGGAGCTGTCAGGATGGCTCTGCTGGATTTGCTGGGGTGCAGCAGGAGAAGCTGCTGCAGAGCAGGACTTGCTGCTGCCCCCTCAGAGGCCCAGGGCCAGAAGGTCCCCTGTGGCAGGGCTGGCTGTGGGGTGGGAAGGTGGGGGTGCAGCCAGGGGTGCCCAGGGCTGTGGGGCAGAGCAGGGTCCTGCCCCCAGGGCTCTGTGTGCGGGGGCAGGGACTCTGCTGCCTGCCAGGGGCAGCTCTCAGCCCGGCCAAGGAGCTGCCACGGGGCTGGGGGAGAAGGGCTGTGGGGAAGGAACAACTCCGGGGAGGGCAGAGCAGGGCAGAGTCCTTCTGATCTCCACAGTGGGCTGCAGGGATGAGGGCTGGTCACAGCTCCAGATCAAAGCAGGAAATTTCCCAGAAGGTGTTTGCAAGAGGCACAGACAGACAGGGGGTACCTTAAAGAGAATGAACCAGTTCTTTCAGTGTTATACTCTGGGTTGTCTGGGTGCTGACTGAGACAGAGCAAGGCCTGGGGGAGGGAGCGTTCAGGCGGCTCTGGGGGCCCTTCCCTGCAGCTCTGCTGGGCACTGTGTGATGGGCCATAGAAATGAGGATTCCTGCAGTGGAACAGAACCTTCCCCAGGTGTGATTGTAAAAATAAAAACCACAGTAACATTTATTTTAAGCTCAGGCTGAGTTTCTGCTCTGCAGCCCCAGCTCTTCTGAGTCATGAGTGTAGAGGTGGAACTTTGGTATTCAAGGTCTGTTACATCTGACATTCCTTGTGTGAGAGCTCTACCAAAAAAGTTCCATGTCCCACTGCAGCAGAGCAAAACTGAGTCCTTGGCAGTGCATTTGGTGACATTTGACACATCAATTTCTTTTAAAAATGCAGTTGCTTTTTCACAGAGGTCTGTCTTAACTGTTCCCTGTCTTTTCCTTTTCTGAACAGGCCCTATACTAAGAAACAACAAATGTCCAACAGCAGCAGCTCCATGGCCCAGTTCCTCCTCCTGGCATTGGCACTCCTGGCAAGAGGAACTGGAATAAAATCCAGTCCCCCAAATCCCCTCCCTCTGTTCTGAGCTTGGGCAAACTGTGACCAGCAGTTCTGGAAACACTTTGATACATCACAAGTACATTTAATTAGAGGTCACCCTGTGCTCCAAGTTGCCTCTCACTGCACAGCAAAAAGGATTCCTCGGGAGCCCATTCCAGGGTCCCTGCTCTCAGTGCCCCCTTCAGCCAGCAAAACCCAGAGCTCGGGAGAGGGATGCAGAGGGATCTTCCTGAAAAGAGGCCCTGAATTCTGAATTGCTATGAGACATGCAAGATGTTTTGCTAACTGGGTCTGACCTAATTCAGCTCTGTCTCTTTTCTCCATAACAGAAAACAATAACCTGAGGCAGCAAATGTCCAACAGCAGCTCCATGGCCCAGTTCCTCCTCCTGGCATTGGCAGACAGGCGGGAGCTGCAGCTCCTGCACTTCTGGCTCTTCCTGGCCATCTCCCTGGCTGCCCTCCTGGCCAACGGCCTCATCCTCAGCGCCGTAGCCTGGGACCACCACCTGCACACCCCCATGGGCTTCTTCCTGCTCAACCTCTCCCTCACAGACCTGGGCTGCATCTGCACCACTGTCCCCAAAGCCATGCACAATTCCCTCCAGAACACCACAACCATCTCCTACATGGGATGTGCTGCACAGCTCTTTTTCTTTGCCTTTTTCATCTCAGCAGAGCTTTCCCTCCTCACCATCATGTGCTACGACCGCTACGTTGCCATATGCAAACCCCTGCACTACGGGACCCTCCTGGGCAGCAGAGCTTGTGCCCACATGGCAGCAGCTGCCTGGGCCACTGGCTTTCTCAGTGCTCTGCTGCACACAGCCAATACATTTTCCCTGCCCCTGTGCCAGGGCAATGCCCTGGGCCAGTTCTTCTGTGAAATCCCCCCCATCCTCAAGCTCTCCTGCTCACACTCCAAACTCAGGGAACTTGGGCTTATTGTGGTTGGTGCCTGTTTAGTGTTTGGTTGTTTCATTTTCATTGTTTTCTCCTATGTGCAGATCTTCAGGGCTGTGCTGAGGATCCCCTCTCAGCAGGGACGGCACAAAGCCTTTTCCACGTGCCTCCCTCACCTGGCCGTGCTCTCCCTGTTCCTCAGCACTGCAGCATTTTCCTACCTTAAGCCCCCCTCCATCTCCTCCCCATCCCTGGATCTGGCCCTGTCAGTTCTGTACTCGGTGGTGCCTCCAGCACTGAACCCCTTCATCTACAGCCTCAGGAACCATGAGCTCAAGGATGCCCTGAGAAAAATGATGACTGGATGCTTTTCAGGAGCAATAAAGTGCCTGTTTTCTGGTGTGTAGCATTCAGAATGGAACTCACTAATGGCCCAGCCTTCCTGCTTAGGTCATCGGGTTCTTCCTGCAATAATTTTCTCTGCAATGAAATATTATTTTGAATCTCCCTTCTAATTTAGTGTCTACCCATTGAATTTTACCCAGAGATGTATAAATGATGAATTGCACTCTCTAAGTATTTAAACAAAATAAAGGACCCTGCAGTGCCTTCTTTGTCCAAGACCCTTCTTCTCAGATGTTCCCAAAGGACAGCACACTGCAGGACAGGGGGGATTTGCAAACGGGAAGGGGACAATAATCCCAGCCCAGCAGCACTGCCAGGGAGCAGCAGGGCTTGGTCTTTGCAGAGCTGCTCTCTTGCCACTCCCACACTGTCCTCCTGAGCCCCTTTCTCTGGGTAAGGCCTGAGTGCTCTCTGAGCACAGTCCTGGGGGGTGGAAGCCCTTGGAGCACAGGCAGGGACAGGCCCTGGGAACTTGTGAAGCAGAGCTGGGCTCCCTTCCAGCATCTCCAGGATGCTGAGGGATCTTCTGAGGCCACTGCATGGACTGGGTCACTTCTTCTGTCACCTTGCTCCAGGGCTGCAACTCTCCTGCAGTGTCACCATGACACTCCTGCTCTCTGCTTTCCAGGTTCCATTTTCAGATCCAGTCTTCCCCTGCTGTTCCCAGGGACATCCTGGGAGTGCTTCAGAGCTGCCATCCTGGGGCAGCTCCTGCCCAGCGTGGGCAGGCACAAGGTCTCTCCAGCTGCTCCTCTCCCCTCCCCAGTGCCACTGTTTTCTGCAGCCTCCTCATCCTTGCCCAGCACAGCCCTCCTGGCACAGTTGGACACAACCCTTGTTCTACCCCCTCCTCAGGCACCTGCCCAACCCCCTCAGCTCCAGCCTGATGGCCACAAACCTTCAGGGCAGGGAGGCACTGGGGAAAATGCTGAGGAAACCTTTCAGCTGCACTCAAATCCAATTGGAGGGGTTGGCCTTGAGGAAGAAATCCCTTCTCATTCTCCAGAACCACCAGGACAACCTGTGTTGTGTCCTGGGCACTCCTCTGGAAGTGTGGGATATGGAAAAGGTTTTGGTGTGAGGGATATTGAGAAGGCTGGGCAGTGTCACTGGGAGACCTCTCCCAAACCCTTGGAAAGGCCAGAGCCAGCCCAGAGCTTCCTGGGGCCTTGGCAAAGGCAGACCTGGAACCAGTCTGCAAACAGGGCAGCAAGGAGGGTTGGCAGAGTTCCAGACTGCTCAGGCTCAGCAGGGAAGGGGATAGGGCAAGTCCTGCTGCAGCCATTGCCAGGCATGGGAAGGACAAGGCAGGGATTGCAGAACCCCTGTGGGAGGGAAAAGAAGGGGATGTTTTGTGCCCAGACTTTATCAAGGCCCTTGACATGGTGCCCTGACCTTATGGCCAGACTGGTGAGAGCTGGACTGAAGAAGTGGAAGATGTGGTGGGTGGGAAGTTGGCTGAATGAAGAGTGTCAAATAAAATCCATGGTACAAAATCCTCTTGGCAGCAACTTCCTGGTGAAATCCTTCTGTGACCAGCCCTTGACCACCAATGCAGAAGATCTCTCTATATAATGGGACAAAATGTATTTTCAAGTCCTTTGTGAATGATGCCAAATTTCAGGGAGCCTTTGAGCAAACTCTCCTGGTTTAAAGACACATATTGGGTTGGGAACTCCAATAAAATGAACTCACTCCGCTTTTATTCCCCACCAATACAGGGAGACAAAATTCCAGGAGGTATGAGTGAATAAAATAACAGTTTACTGACAAGAAATATAGCAACAAAACCAGCAATACCAAGAGAACAGTTGAAAGCAACAGCAGAGAGAGAAATTGCCTCTCTCCCCCCCTGCCCCAACTCCCTTTTGTTAACGGATAAAAACAGGGATCAACACGTGCCTCCCTTCCCCTTTTCCCCCTCAATGAACAAAGAACAAAAAACAAAACCATGGGAAACAGGGGGTAAAGCAAAATCTGGGAAACCCTCTGGTCTGAGATCAGTTGTGCTGCCCAAGAACACGCTGACCCCAGAGGTGTCCAAGTGGGGCAGAGCCGGCGACTCCGGTCCGTGCGGTGGCGGGGGGGAGGCAGCGGCTCTGCTTGATTCCATGGAGTTCTGGGGAGGTACAGTGGGCCCTTGGTTCCAGGAGGGTCTGAGATGTCTCAGGGTTCCTTTTGTTCCAAAGAGCCCCCCCATGTCACAATGGTCCCTTGGTTCCATGAGATTCCACAGTGTCTCTGCATTCCTTTGGTTCCATGAGGCCCTGCAGTGTCACGGTGCCACTTGATTCCGTGACGTTTCAAAGAATCAGAATGGCCCCTTCATTTAAGGCCAACTGCACATGGGGCTGCCTTAGGGGGAGTGTGGGCACCCAGACAAGGGAGTTGTCACCCCCCTGGACTCAGCTCTGGGGTCACCACATCTGGACTGGTCTGTCTGTCTGTGAGGTTCCCCATTCTGGAGGAATGAGGAAGAACTGGAGAGGGTCTAGAGGAGATCTGACAGGATGGAGCTTTTCTCCATATTGGAAATAGAATGAAATCTCCACAAAGAGCAGCATGGAAGGTTCAGAGAGAAGGTGAGGAAAAAGAAAGGTCACTAAACAGGGACCCTTGTGGTGCAAGAGGTCACCCAGAGGGAGTCAGGATCAGCCCATGGCTTTGTGTTCCAGGGAACAGCCAGAGCTGGTGCAGAGCCATCAGGGAGGGTCTAGAAATGCTGCTGGGAGGGGGTGGGAAAGCAGGAGGGGTGTGTGCAGCCTGCAAGGCCAGAGCAGCAGCAGGGCCAGGGCAGGACAGCCTGCAGGAGAGATGGCCAAGGGCTCTGGCAGGGCTGCAAGGCCCAAAGGCACCCAGGCCTTTGTCCCCTTGCCTCTGGCAGCTGCCTCTGCCACTCAGGCCACCACAAGCCACTTTCCTGGCAGGTTCTGCCCTTGGGTTCTGCCTCGCCCCTCCCTCAGCAGCCTGGCAGGGGTTGCCCAGGTTTGGGCCTTTGTTGTTCCTCCCCCTCCCATCCCAGTGCCCCCCAAACAGCCCTGAGCCAGCCGGGAGGGACAGGATCTGCTGGGCCAGGGCCGGGGGCTCAGCCCTTGGCCTTTGTGCTCCACAAAACCAAGGCAGGCTTTGCTCAGCATTGCAGGGGCCTGCCCAGAGCCTTTGTCTGCCTGCACTCCTGGCCTCCAAGGAGCGGCTCCAAGGAGTCCCTGGGGAGGCTTTGGCAGTGCCTGCCCTCAGTGGGGCCCAGCAATGCTTCAAGGCACTTGGACTTTGGCTTCTGACTTCTTCAGCAGCTGCTTCAATCTTCTCTCAGTACCTCAGGATCATGGGCTGGGCTGCAAACACACCGTGGGGCTCATTAAAATCCAGAAATCCCTCAGGATCTCTTTGTCTTCCTTTAATTGTCTTCATGTCCTACCGCATCAACAACTATGAAAGGTGTTTTTGCAGTTTAGCTGAGAGGAAGATTTAAATGAGCGTCATGAAAAATATATTTTTGATGAAAGGGTAAGGATTTAAACAGACCTGGGATGCAGGAGCGTCAGAGTGCAAAGGATTTGACAAAAGATAAGGGGCAAAGAGATTAGTAGCATTTAAGTAGTGACGCATTGGACAGTTATCAAGAGATTCAATAGCATTTGCTACAATTTTAACAGTGACGCAAGTAGAGACTGACAGGAACATTCACCCCACAGTCCAATTCACACCACACCCGGCAAGATGTGTGGACACATCAAGAGTTGGGTGTGGAAAGGTCCCGCTTCCCAAATGCTCCTTGTTTCAGGAAAAACACACCGTGGGGCTCATTAAAATCCAGAAATCCCTCAGGATCTCTTTGTCTTCCTTTAATTGTCTTCAAGGCAATTTCAAAACAAGTCTTCAAAATTTGTACTTTTTTTCTTTTAATTCAAAAATGGATATTTTTTAGTTTAGAGGAGAGGTGATAGAGGTGTTCTCCAAGTGATCTTGATGCTGAGTGTCTCCTCAGGAGATCCACACTGACCCTGGATGATCAACCTTGCTCCTCACCCCCCAGACTCACCAGTTCTGACATGGCCCATCTTGGACTGACAGCTGATGCAGCTCCAAACACACTGTGGGACCCATTAAAACACTGAAAAACAAATTATTTTAAAATACTGAAAAACAAATTATTTCCCTATTCTTTGATTGTCTTCAAGTCTTAATGTCTTCTACATCTAATTAGAGTTGTTTTGTAGTTTAGCTAAGGAGGAAGATTTTAAAGTGGAAGTCACAAAATATATATATTTTTTTGATGAAAGGGAATTATTTACACAATGGCTTGGGATGCAAGACAAGGGGCAAAAGATGTTAGTAGCACTTAATCATTGACCAAGTGAACAGTTATCAAGTGGTTCAACAGCATTTGCCACAATTTTAACAGTGACTGAATTAGAGATTCACAACAACAACATTCCCACCACAGTCAATTCACACCCACACCCAGGCAGAGATGTGTGCACACATCAATAGTTGGCTGTGGAAAGGTCCCTCTCCCAGATTCTCCTTGTTGTCAGGGAAACACTGCCACCAATCCCTTTGTGTTTGCCACCAGACAAGGGGCCCAGCTGGAGGAGTGTTTGTGGAGGGGGATCAGAATTGTCCTGGGCATCAGCGCCGCTCTTTGGAGTGTTGCAAACTGGAGGGTTCCCGAGCTGGGAGAGGCTGCCAGAGGTGTCCCACTGAGAGGGAGGTGCTGGGGAGCTGCCAGGGCCTCCCTCAGCCCCGCTGGGTGTGGGCTCACAAGGGGACTGGCTTTAGTTCTCTGCTGAATTTCCATCCTGGTGTCAGGAATGACTGGAGTTTCCAAAATATTTGGGAATTGTATCCAAACTGTTCCATTTGGGTTACAATTCAGGCAGGGAATGTTCCAAGGCTTTCATGGGATGACTGATTATCCTGTGTTCCCCAGTCGTTCCATTCTGGATTGTTCCCACCTGTATCATCCAGGAGCACCTGGTCCAGTCCAGGGACACTTCCCCACAGCCCTGGTCCAGTCCAGGGGCTCTTCATTGCTCAGCTGGTTTGGTCAAGGCTTGTCAGGAGCTCCTGAGATCATTGACCAGGCCTGAGGAGAATGGGGGTGGATGCACCAAATCAGAGACTTCTAAGAAAAACTTTTTGTAGAGACTTCTCTGAGCACTCTCCAAGGTGTTTGCAGATGAAAACATTGTGTTCATAGTCACAGTGATTCGTTTTACCAAGCCCTGTAGTGGAGGAATATGGGGCAATGGCTTTGAACTGAAATAGGGGAGCTTTATATTGGATAAAATGAAGAAATACTTACCAGTGGGGCTGGCAAGAACTGCATCAGGTTCCCAGAGAAGAGGAAGTCCCCTTCCTGGATTTGTTCAAGGTTAGAAACTTTGAGCAGCCTCAATTAGTGAAGATGTCACTGTCCACGTCCAGGAGTTTGGACCAGATGAGCTTTTATATCCCTTCCAAGCCAAAGCATTCTGTCATTCTTGGAGTGTAAAGTCTCAAACTCCTTCTCCAAAGAATTTCCATTGTTAGGACATGAATTACCATATTTTTGAAGAAGCCATTCTAACCCCAAAAGGTAACAAGGAAGTTCCAAGGTATCTGTAGGAAACTGTAACCAAGTGGGTCAATGGCAGAACCTCTCAGGGTGCCCTTGCAGCTGAGGATGGGGGATTCGACCTCGGGCTCTGAGACTCATGATGGGCAGCCAGAAAGGGGATTTGGAGAGTGGATAAGACTTGTCATGGGATGTCTAGGGAAGAACCAAAGCAAGGGTAGGATCACAATGGTCACTGGAGGACCAAGCATGAGAAAAGAGAGAGAAAAGAGGCTGAAAAAGCTGGTCCTGTTAAACAGGAGGCTGGTCAAGACACGTCCCTGGCTGTGCCCTGCAAGTGATCCCCACAGCCTGTCCCCTTTCCTTAAGAACTCCATTGCCAAGAAGTTTCTGTGGGGAGGGACCTCTCTGCTCCTGGCACAGATTGTGGCCCAAGTTCCAGCCACTGCAGCGGGAGCCACAACTAGTCAGGTCTTGTGTTCTTTGGGGGGCCAGACTCTGCCCAGACTGGTGTGTGTGTTGGAAACACAAAAGAGTGAAGCAAATGCAAAGCTAAACACCCAATGTAGGCTGACTTTGTCCCTAAGTGGGGGCTGAGAATTGGACCCAACATGTGCAGGGACAGAGGGAGGGGTTTGTCCCCCTGGCCCTGCCCAGAAGGGACACCTTTCAGGAAGGGTTGTGGCCTTGGCTGTGCTGAGGGTTGCCCCGGGCAATGCAGCTTGGGATTGCAGTGGCACTGTCAGGGCTCTGCAGAGCTCCTGGCAGTTCCTGCCTTTGTCCCCAGCAATGCCAGAGACCTGCAGGGGTTGCAGTCAATCACTTGTGCTCTTTGGGACCCCGACTGGCTCTGCTGAATGTCAGCAGGCCTGGAGTTCCCAGACTGTTCCTGCATCCAGGGTCGGGCCTGCAGTGACGTTTGTGCAGCATTCAATTGGGGCAGTGGCAGGATGGCCATGGATCCATTCCTGCAGAAACACAATGGGGCTCCATCCCAGGCAGGGATAGAATGGGCCCAGAAATGTTGGAAGGATAAGAAGTAGGGAGTTTTGGCCCTGTGGAATCCCATGGAACCAAAGGAACCGTGGGACATGGTGGAACCTCATGGAATAAAGGGGACATTGTGACCCTGCAGCACCTCATGGAACCAAAGGGAGTCTGGGACATGGCAGGGCCTGATGGAAACAAAGGAACCTCCTGGGAACAAAGGGACCCTGGACACTGCCAAAAGTCAGGGAGACAAGGGAACCCCAGGACACTGTGGAATCTCCTGGAATCCAGGGGCCATTGGAATCCACTGGGGCCTCCTGGAACCAAAGGGAACATGGGACACTGCGGAACCTCATGGAATCAAAAGGACACCAGGACTTTGTCAGGGAATCAAGGGGCCAGTGTGACATCCCAGAACCTTTTGGAACCAAAGGGAACCAATGGGACATTGTGGAATCTCATGGAATCAACGGTCCATTGTGACACTGGGAAACCTCATGGAATGAAGGGTCCATTGTGACCCTGGGGAAAATGATGGAATCAGTGGGCCATTGTCACACTGCAGGGCCTTCTGGAGCCAAAGAACGCTGGGAAACAGTGCAACCTCATGGAATCAAGGAGTCATTGTCCCACTGTGGAGCCTCAAGGAATAAGGGATCCAATCTTTGCCTCAGATTTTGTCAACAAATTAAATTTAAGGAATTACAGAAGGATTGAACCACTTTTGTCCCACAGGTTTTAATGATTGGCCAAATGAGAATATTTCTATAAAATGAATCCTTTATTCGTACAAATGATCAGACGAAAGATCTTAATCAGAATTATTTACTACACAGTATAAAGGCTAAAACTACTAGTAGTACAGTATAGGATAGCATATTGCACTGTATTGAAGCAATTATTGAAACAATGATATTAAAACCAGCAAAAAGAAACAATTATTACGTAGAGATCTGATGGAACTCACCCAGACCAATGGTCGTGGGGAGATTTCTTTTGCTCAGCCTTGAGGAGTGTCCTTGGAGGGCGTCCCCACCCAAGGCAGGAATCTCCACACATCTACCCCAAGAAGGGCTGTGTTAGAAGAACCTGCCTGGATGAAAGGGGACTGGACTTCTCTAGTAGGAAGGGATTGACTGCTCCTCACAAATGGACAGGCCAGTGAGCAGCTTCTCTGTCCCATCCAACTTCCAAAAGCAGGAGGTGTGTTTGGAGTTGGGTGAACCAGGCTGGTTTGAGCATCATCCAACACCAAAACCATTCCCAGGGTGCCACCGGTAACTGGCAGATCTCACAGACAGCTTGCATGAGAGCTGGCACTGTTGGCATTGTCTGATGGCATTTTAGGCCTTCTCAGGGCAGGCCCTCCTGCCCCCCGGGTCGAGAGGTTGGCTGTGAAAGTCCATCCTGGAGATGCACAGGGAGCCAAGAGTTGGGCTCCTGAGTGACACCCAACAATGGACAGGGGGATGGGACTGACCAGATGGAAGTGTCTCAGGTAGATCCGACCACTCCTTGGGCCTGGCCATCCACACACATTTCCCCACTGAACAGATACTACAGAGGATGTTTGATAATGTTTCTGTAGCCCCAGAATATTTGAATAAATGGAGATTTAACTCTGTACAACCCAGAAATTCATTCATTTTCTCTTTTCCTCCCTCTGTGGATCAGGGAACTTGTGACTTCAGTGTGTGACTCACTGTGTGCAAAGGGCAAATATGGACAGAATTCGGAGCAGGGAGTGTTTGGGGGATCTGGGGATCTGTGCTTGACACAGAAGGTGTTTGCCATTGGTCTAAGACTATCTAGTGTGCAAAGTGGAATTCAGTGGAGGCAATGTGGACTTAATATACAGCATGGGAAAGACTTCTGGTTTTTCTTGAGCTGTGCCTTCCTCTGGTTTTGTTTGCTGGCAATAAATGAACATCCCTCTGTGTCTCGGGCAGCTCTTTCTCCAAGCCAAGCAGGTGGGAGTTGGTGCCAAGGAGCTGAAACCTGCAGGTCCAGCCTTGAGTGGAGGGAGCTCAGATTTGCCCAAGGCTGCTTTGAGTGCCAGGGCTTTGATGAGGGACTGGTGGGGTGGGGATAGGGATAAAGTCTGATGGATTGTCAGACATAAAGGCTCTTGATTTTCTTATCTATTCAGGCTGAATTGGGACATGCCTGGGATCAATATCAAATGGAGATTGCTCATATCAGTGTATAAACAGGAAAAAAGTAAACAGGCCACAAAAAAGGAAGTATTTTCTCATTTCTTCTTTAATACAATATATTCATTTTGAATGTACTTCAGAGATTCTGAGACCTAATTAACCACAAAAGAAATGAAGACTTACAAGGAAATTATCTCCAAGGGGCTTGTCTCGTTAAGATGCCAACACTGAAAATAGAGTGTGGAGGAATGAGCAAAGAGACCATCCCTGGGGCTGGGGAAGCAGGAACTCAGAGTCACTGGTTACAGGTAGCAAATGGACTGGGGGATGTTTCTGGGAGAGCCCCTAAAGTGTCTGCTGGTTTCAGGGGGAGTACAGTTAAATTTCTTCCCCGTGGCTGGTGCAGGGCTGTGTTTTGGTTTGTGCTGAACACAGGGTTGATAATCCCAGAATGACAGAATAGGCTGAGTCGGAAGGGACCCACAAGAATCATCCAGTCCAACCCTTACCCTGCACAGGATCATCCCCAAGAATCACACCATGATCCTGAGAGGATCATCCAAACACTTCTTGAGCTCTGTCAGCCTTGGTGCTGTGCCCACTGCCCTGGGGAGCCTGGTCAGTGCCCAACCACCCTCTGGGGGAAGAATCTTTTTCTAAGATCCAACCTGACCCTCCCCTGACACAACTTCAGGCCATTCCGTCAGTCCTGTCCCTGGTCCCCCCAGAGCAGAGCTCAGGGCCTGCCCCTCCTCTGTCCCTCCCCAGGAAGTTGGACCTGCAGTGAGGTCTCCCCTCAGTCTCCTCTTCTCCAGCTGAACACACCAAGTGCCCTCAGTGTCCTCACACGCCTTCCCCCCAAGGCCCTTCCCCATCTTCCTTGCCCTCCTTTGGACACTCTCCAATGGCTCAATCTCTCCCTTCCATTGTGTCCCCCCAAACTGCCCCAATGGTGCAGGTGAGGCCGCCCCAGGGCAGAGCAGAGCGGGACAATCCCCTCCCTGGCCCGGCCGGCCATGCTGGGCCTGATGCCCCCAGGACAGGCTTGGCCCTCCTGGCTGCCAGGGCACTGCTGACTCAGGGCCAACTGGCCACCCACCAGCACCCCCAGGGCCCTTTCCCGGCCCTGCTTTCCAGCCTCTCCTTCCCAGTCTGTCCGTCCAGGCGGGGTTGCCCCATCCCAGGGCAGAATCCGGCACTTCCCCCTGTTGAAGTTCTCAGGGCTCCTAAAGAGCCGGGAGGTCACGGGATGTCAAAGAGCCCCACGGAGCTCAAGGGACCCTTGGGACACTGTGGAACCTCCTGGAATCAAGGGGCCATTGTGACATGTGGGGCCTCATGGAATCAGAGGAACCCTGTGGAATATCATGGAATCAAGGGGCACCTGTGACACTGCAGGGTCTCATGCTCCAGAAGGAACCCTGGGACACTGTAGGATCTCATGGAACCAAGGGGCCATTGTGACACAGCATGGCTGCAGGGAATCAGGGCTCCAGAGTAAAAGTCCATGGCCTCATGGAAAAAATGAATCCTGGGACACTGTGGAACCTGAAGGAATCAAGAGGCCATTTTGACACTCCAGGGCCTCATGAAGCCAAAGGAACCCTGGGACTTTTTTTAACCTCATGGAGTCAAGGGCCAGTTGTGACACTGCAGAGCCTCATGGAACTAAAGGAATTGTGGAGACCTGCTGATGCCTAAAATCTCTCCTGACACAGTTTTAAACTCTTTTACTATTCTTGGCTGTTAATAAAGACAATCTGACTGTGTCACTAAAAATAGAAGTTTTATTCTTCCGTCCTCCTCGTCCACCCCAAAACGGCAGAAAAGGCATGCAATGTTTACAGTAAAGCTTTTTTATCCCACCCAGCGCAGGAATTTCTAGGCTACAGGGAAGGAGGCACGCATGGACCTATTTAACACACTGTCACACACTTTTTCTAACTTATCCACACTAGTCAAATTTTTCTAACAACACACTGTCATTCTTAATTATAAATTAATTCCTATTTCATAAGTGGGGTGAACTAAAGCAGTCTCTTCCTTCTCATTTTTAACTTTGGTAGCAGGTGTTCACCACAGGTGTCCTTCCCCTGAAGTTGCAGCTCCTTCTCTCCCTCTCACAGAGTGCCCAAGGCCGTCTGATGGATTCCATCCCTATCTCTGAGGCCTCTCTCTGGGGAGCTGCCTCTGGCTCTCCAGCCTGAACACCTGTTTGGTCTCCCACCCCCCAGCTGTGATTCAGTTTTCTGGAATGATTCTAAATGACTTAAAAAGCTTTTTTGGGCCATGATCTAGGCAACTGCTGCCGTGGATAACGTGGACTGCAGGAAGGCAGAAGAGAAGGACGTGAAAGGGCCACCTGTGAGCAAAAGGTATTTTTCGTTTTCAGTAGTCTCTGAATTTTTGTTACTAGTTTTCTGTTTCTGTGGAAGAGTTCAGTGTCCTCCCTCCTGGGAGGGATGGGAATAAATGGTTAAACATGGAAAACGTTGTGGCTGAGCTGTTCCAACACTGCAAACTGTCATTTGTCCAGATGGTCTAAAGATGTCCAGATTATTGAAAACCTTCCATATGTTTCTTTTCAGGGAGAGAGAAATATTTGATGAAGAAATCCAGCAAAGGCAAAAGTGCAAGGCCAAGCCTCAGCCTGCTGAGAGCTGAGGAGTGGCACCAGCTGCCTCAGAATTACATAGGGAAAATAAGAAACACAGAGGTTTTGGAATGGGATCGAGCCATTTTCAATGGGATTGATTCACTTTGAGGTGACAGACTGATCCCTCTTGACTTTTGGGATGCAGAGCTGGGAGAGACTGGAATGTTAATGGTCCACGGCTCCAACACTCTCCAGTTGCAGAAGCAGTGGGGGCTTTGCTGCCCATGGGCAAAGGAACCACCTGGGGAAGGGGGGGTTAATGGGGCTGGGGGGGAGAGGAGGGGCAGCACCACGAGCAGGTGAGTCCTGAGACCCTCCTGGTGTCCCCAAGACCATCTTGGTGTCCCCACCCCCCCCTTGACACCCCGAGACCCCCCTGGTGTCTCCAATGTCCCCAGGGCCTCCCCATGGCCCCAATCCCCCCTTGACACCCCCAATTCCACTGTCCCCAAACCCCTCCCCAATGTCCCCAAACCCCATCCCTGATGTCCCCAACCCTCCATCTCACCCCAGGAGACCCCCCTGGACCCTCTGACCACAAAAACACCCCTCCTTCCCCCCACGCTCACAGAAAGGCCAAGGGCATCTGGGGACACGTTGGGGACAGTTGGGGGGCTTTGCAGGGCACTGGGGGATTACTGGGGGATACTGGGACACACTGGGGGGAACCAGGGGGCACTGGGAAGGACTGGGGGGTTACTGAGAGGCGCTGGGAGGGCACTGGGAGGGACTGGGGGAGAACTAGGGCACACTGGGGGGCACTGGCAGATGACTGAGGAGTTCTTGGGGGATTACCAGGACACACGAGGGGACACTGGGAGGTTACTGGGCCACACCGGGGGTTACTGGGTGCTCACTGGAGGATCATTGGGCCACACTGGGAGGCAGTGGGAGGTCACTGGGATGCACTGGGTGGTCACTGAGGGGGTTACTGGGCCGTACTGGGGACATTGGGATCCCCTTACCCGGATGTGGTACATCTCGTCCCTGGACTTTGGGGGGCACCACCAGGCCCCCTCCCCTGGGGGCTGGGTGACCCCCTGAACCCCACTGCTGAACCCTCCCTGTAGGATCTCTGTGTGCTGAGTTTTGCGGTCTCTGGGGTTCAGGGCGGGCATCAGGATCCCCTTTCCCTGAGGTCGGTCCGCCGGGCCGGCAGGGGCGCTGTGGCCCGAACAGAAATGGCGGGTCCAGCACGTGACGCGGGGCTTCATGGGAGTTGTAGTTCTTTTATGAGCTCTCCGCCGGCGCGCCTGCGCAGTGCAGCCAGGGCGTTGGAAAAGCCCCCGAGCCCCGCAGCCCCCAAGAGGGCTCCAGGGCCCCGCGCTCTGCCCCTCGGGAACCCCCGAACCCCTCCGCTAAACCCTCCCGAGCCCTCCAGCCTTTCCACTCACAGTGCAGTGCACCCGCCGCCGCCTCCTCCATCACTTCCCCACAGCCGACATGGCGCTCTGTGCGCTCCCCGCCTCCAGAGAGACCCCCACAGTCAATCCGCGGGCGGTCTCGCCCCCCGCTCGCCCGATGCCACGCCCAGGCACCGGGCGAGCGGGAGAGGAAGACTTTGAGCCTTCATCCCCTGCGACCACCCGAGAGCAGCACCAGAGAGAAGTGCGCAGGCGCCAGAAGGCGCGTCCCGAGATTTCCATGGAACACCGCCCACTCTGGGGTAGCTCGGGAAGATGTAAAAATGTGCAACGAATATGTATGAGCTAATTTCCCAGGAACTGGAACAGCCCTGTGTGTGCAGGGACACGGGTCAGGGGGTGCTCCCCCAGCAGCCCTCTGTCCCCACAGCAGGTTGGGAGCTCAGGGGGCCACCCCGGACCCCCCTTTCCCACCCCCCTCTGCCCCACAGCTGCTGCAGCACCAGCTGCTGGGTGGGGGGAGTCCCCCCATCAGCCCCCAGCGTTGGGGACCTGTGGAGAATCGTGACCAGAGCAAGCACAGAAAGGGTTACAGAAGCAGTGGACATTCCCAGTGCGGATCTGCCCCCTCCCAGAGCCCCAGGGAACCGCTCCAGGGCCCAACTGATGGGGGACAGGGGGGACCCATATGGGAACCCCCCTCCCTCTGTCCCCCTGCCCACTGTCCAACACCCCTTTTCTCCCCTCTCCCACCCCTTTCTCATCATCCCCACAGTCCTCAGCTCCCCCCCCGGCTCGGTTTGGGGCTGTTTCTTCCCCTCTGCCCTGCTCGGTTTCAGAGTCTCAGCCCCTTCCCTGCTCAGTTTGGAGGTCCCAGCCCCCCCTTTTCCCCCGTTCTCCCCCCCTTTTTCCACTGTCCCCTGAAAGGGAGCTGTTAAATATTGGGTGCTGAAAAAGCTGCTACATCGTGTCCATTCCAAATTAAGCCTGCATTTATTAGCATGGACTGGCATCCAAATGGCAGCAAGAAGAGTCTTCTAATTCTCTTCTTTTTAATCCTCTCTGCAGTCGCCAATTTCCCCTCGAAGCGGGCAGGAAAACAGGAACAGCCCTGGGGTGGTCGGGGAGCAGCGCTGACCCCAAAGGGCTGCATTTCCCCTGCCGATCGTCCTGCTCTGCCCTCCCCGGGGCTGGCTCTGCCTGGCGCTGGCCGGACGTCCCGGGGCTCCTCACTGAGCAAACCCCTTCCCAAACTTCAGGGACAAGTCCAGACCCCGGCTGGCCCGGGAGGAAGCGACAGCAGCGCGGGCCGAGCGGGCGGGATGGGGTCCGAGCAGCGGCGGGAAGTTGCAAGATTGCCAGCAAAGAAGTCAAAATAAAGTGAAGCAGCTAAAAAAGCCCGTGGTCTCGGCATGGGTGCGGGAGGAAGGGGAGCTCCGTGACTGCAGCCGGGGCTGCCCCCGGGGCGCGCGGGGGCCAAACAGGGAACGGAAAAATGGACAAACGGACGAACCGACGAACGGACCAACGGCCCCGGCGCTTCGGCAGCAGCAGCGGCAGCAGCAGCAGCGACTCTAGCGACGCGCTCTCGGTCTTTCTCCTGCTCTTGCTCTTCCTCCTCTCCGTCTCCCGGTGTCCCTGTCCCGGTGTCCCTGTCCCGGTGTCCCTGTCCTGGTGTCCCTGTCCCGGTGTCCCTGTCCCGGTGTCCTTGTCCCGTTCCCGGTCCCCCCTCCCCTTGCCGGCCCGGGCCATGGCCCCGGCCGTTCCCCTCTGCCGGGCGGGGCCGCCCCGTCCCCGGCCCTGGGCGGCCCGGCGCGGTCCCGCCCTCGCCCGGCTCCCGGCGCGCCGGCTGTGGCGCTGCTGGGCGCTCCTGTGGGGCGGGCTGTGGGATGGGCTGTGGGATGGGCTGTGGGATGGGCTGTGGGGCGGGCTGTGGGATGGGCTGTGGGATGGGCTGTGGGGCGGGCTGTGGGATGGGCTGTGGGATGGGCTGTGGGGCGGGCTGTGGGATGGGCTGTGGGATGGGCTGTGGGGCGGGCTGTGGGGCGGGCTGTGGGGCGGGCTGTGGGATGGGCTGTGGGGCTGTGGGGCTGGTTGTGCTGTGGGGCGGGCTGTGGGGCGGGCTGTGGGATGGGCTGTGGGATGGGCTGTGGGATGGGCTGTGGGATGGGCTGTGGGATGGGCTGTGGGATGGGCTGTGGGGCGGGCTCGGCGTCGCCGCCGCTTGGCTCCGCCCGGCTCGAGCCCGGCGCCTGCCGGGGCCGGCGGGGGCCGCGGCCGCTGCCGCCTCCTCGGCGGCTTCCCCGACCAGAGCTCCGCCGCTCGCCAGCCCGGCCGCCGGCAGCGAGCCGCCGCTGCCCGCTGCGGGTGGGGAAGCCCGGCCCGGGCCGCTCGAGGGGCGCTCGGGGGCCGTGCCGGGCCCCGGCCCGAACGCTGACGGCCACGTCTCGCCCGCACGGAAGGCGAAGGGGCCCCTGCAGAAGCGCTACCGGCTGGGTTCGCTGCTGGGCAGCGGCGGCTTCGGCCGCGTCTACGCGGGGACCCGCCTGGCGGACGGAGCCCCGGTGAGTGCAGGAGGAGGAGGAGGAGGAGGAGGAGGAGAGCGGGACGGGCGAGCTCAACCCGCCGTTCCCCTTGGCTTGCAGGTGGCCATCAAAGCCGTGCCCCGGGATCTCATCCGGCGCTGGGGCGAGCTGGTGAGCGAGCGGGGCCAGCGGGAGAAAGCGGGGCGGGACGGGCGGGGACGAGCCGAGCCCGGGAGGGTGGAAGCCGCCGGGACACCTGGAGGGAGAGTGGCCGTGGGGTGGGTGGGGGACGGGGAGCATCCAGGGCTGGCAGAGGGGTAGCAGGCAGACAGGCACGGCATCAGCCCCACTGACGACCCCGTGGTCCCCCCGCAGCCCGACGGCACCCTGGCCCCCCTGGAGATCGTGCTGCTGGACAAGGTGTCCAGTGGGTTTCGTGGTGTCATCCAGCTCCTGGAGTGGTTCGAGCTCCCCAACAGTTTCTTGTTGGTGATGGAGCGTCCGGAGCGCTCTCGGGACCTCTCTCGCGTAATCACGGCGTGGAGGTTCCTGCCGGAGGAGATGGCGTGGGGGCTGTTCCGCCAGGTGCTGAAGGCCGTGCGGCACTGCACCAGCTGCGGCGTCCTGCACCGGGACATCAAGCCCCAGAACATCCTCCTCGACCTGGCCACCGGAGAGGCGAAGCTCCTTGACTTTGGATGTGCCACCTTCCTTCAGGACACCGTCTACACCCAGTTTGCAGGTGAGCCCACAGCCGGGGGATGCTCCTGGTGCCAGGCATCGCATGGCCATGCCCGGGTGTGGCACCAGAGATTGCCCCTTTGGCTGAGGGGGAACAGGATTAGTTCTTCAGCCAAGTTGCTTTTGGATGGGGCTGGGGGGTTATTGTGAGACGGGCCCTGGCCTTGCCGACAGCCTGTGCCACCCACCCTGTCCTGGGCTGGGTGTGGGGCAGGGCGGAGCCAGCCTGACCAAAACCCCCGTGAGGGTAGCAGAGAAGGGGGTCAGAACTGTGCACCAGCTGGCTTGGTGTGCAGGCGAGGAGGGGCTTGGGCTGCTCCGCTCCCCTTGTTTGCCTTGGCTTATGATGACTTGTTGGGGGCAGTGCAGTGGGGCGGGGAGAAGGCATGGCTTTTCCCCACCACTGGCTGGGTTTTTCCCTTGCATGTAATAGTTGGGCCTTGCCAGGGCTTCTGCTGCCCTCTTGGACACCAGTGGCTTCTTCTCCAACCCCAAGTTTGTAACCAAGAGTCAGGGGCCGGTGAGAAGGCAGTGGGTCACAGCGTGTGCCACTGGGGCAGGCCCCACGTTGCCAGGGATGCTGGGGTGAGGCTCTGGGAGCAGGCAGCATCCACCTGATGAACTCCGTCTGTATTCCGCAGGAACACCGTCATACAGCCCGCCAGAGTGGATCTGCTTCAAACGCTACCGCGGCGAGGCGGCCACGATCTGGTCCCTGGGCATCCTGCTCTACCAGATGGTCTGCGGGAAGCACCCGTTCTGCAGAGGCACCAACACCATCTGGGACCAGCTCCCGTTCCCACCACGGGTCTCTCGAGGTGGATACCAATCTTTGTGGCACGGGGGGAATAACGGTGTTGGGAGAGGGCAGCGGGCTCACGAGGACGCCGCTCTTGAAGCTGTTTGTGTCCCATGGTTGGCTGGGGGAGGTGGCCTGTGTCCTGCCATCCTGCTCTCCTCCAAAAGGGAGAATCAGTGGAGAAGTTTGGGCACAGCTCTGAGCACAGCCAGCACAGCCTGGGCACGTGGACAGTGGGACAAAGGGGACAGGATCCTTCTCCAACTGACCGGCGATTTTCCCCCCAGGGTGCCAGCACCTTATCAGGTGGTGTTTGTCCATCCGCCCCTCGGACAGGCCATCATTGGAAGACCTGTTGTGCCATCCTTGGGTGCAGGGCATTCACCTGCTCTAGAAGACAGGAGAGATCCACGTGCTCACTTTGATCCAGGGGCCTGGCAAGTAACACCTCCACACATCTCTTGGCAATAAGAAGTAAAGAAAACCAGACTTTTTTTGTCATGCCTGTAGCACTGAGGGGGGGTCAGCACATGGGAACATGCACCTCTTTGTGCTGGAGCTGGGCTGCAGACCCAGTCTTCCAAGTGCTGGTGGCCACCATCCAACCTGGTTTTGCTCATCCTGCTTCACAGACAGCTGGGCCCTCGGCAGAACACTGACAGCCTGGTCTGGCCCCCAGGGAAGGAGAAGGGGCCTCTGGAGAAGCTGTACCGGGTGGGGCTGCTGCTGGAGACATCGAGGACGACGTCAGGGATGACAAGCTCTTTGTTGTTGACCTGGACACCGGCGAGCTGAAGATGATGGACTCTGATTCTGGCCCCTTCCTCCAAGCCGTGCTCCACACGCCGTTTGCAGATGAGTCCACACCCAGGGGGTGCTCCCGGGCATTGCTCAGCCTGGCTGGGCACCGAAGGTTCCCCCTTTGCTGGCGGGGAACCCGAGGAATTCTTCAGCCGGCTGCCAAGCTGCTTCTTGGCAGGAGGGTGGGCGGGTGCTCTGGGCTGGGTGTGAAATGGGAGCCCGGCTCTGCCCCCAGCCTCTGCCACTGCCCCTTTGCTGGGCGGGGCTGGGGCAGGGGCAGCCAGCCTGCCAAAAACAAACCCCCGTGGGGGGAGCAAAGGTGGGGCTGCAGAACACCAGCTGCTTTGGGCTGCAGGCCAGGAAAGGCTTGGGCTGCCTTGGCTTAGGAGCCTTTCTTTGGGGCAATGCAGCAGGGCAGGGAGAAGGCCTGGGTTTTCCTGAGCTGGAGGAGGTGGGGTTTTTCTTTGGTGTGGAGGGGTTGGGCCTTCCTCAGAACCCTGACAGAATGTTAACATTTTACCTTTTTTTCTTGTTTCCATTTTTTGTTTGTAATCTCTTGTCATGAATTTGTTGTTTGTTTTCGAGGGAAGAGTTGGAGCTGGTGCCCAGTGTGGATTGGGAAGGGCTGGGACCATCCCTGGAGAGGATCTGACGTCCCCTCTGAGAAGGCTGAGGACATCCTTTGGGACACACTCTTCTTCCTGCAGCAGATCTTGTGAGGTAGATCCTCATCTTGCCCATCTTCTCAGCAGGAGTGGGATAATGGCTTTGGGGAGATGGCAGCAGGCACATGAACATCTCTTGCAGCTGCTGAGGAGGTTGATCTCCTGGGCTTGGCTGGAGGAGGTGGCACCTGTGTTGAGTAATTTCTGAAATCCAATCGATCTGGGATGACCCCAAATGACAGTTTAGTTTTCACCTTGCTCGAGCTGTATCTCAGCTGTTCTCTGAACAGTTCTCTCCCCCACCTGCCTGTTACTTCCCAACTGCTCCCTCTTTTCCCTGCAACGAGTTCCCAGCTCGTCATGGTCTCCATCAAACCATTGATAGAAGAAATAGAAACTCTACTCCCAGTACCCCGGAGTGCCCAAATGAGGAACAATGTAATCCTGGAGAAGTCCTAGAGAATTAGATAAGGGATGTCCCAAACCAGCAGGATGTAAACTAAGCCCTGTGTACCCAGATAAAAGAAGCACAGTGGTGCTGTGCTGCTCAAGAACTGAGCAGCACAGATGACAGAGAAGGCCTGGAAGGACCAGAAAAGGACTTCCAATAGGGGTGTGACTATGTAAAGCAGAGTAATGAATATGTATTAAGTAAGCAAGGCTATCAAATGCACATGTAAAGAGTGCATAAAAAGCCCTTTCTGTCATTTGGCACCTTGGATTAGAGGAACTCTCCTCTGAGTGTCCAGCATGCTGAACAAAGAAGAATGCCCTTTTTAACATCTCCAAATTGGGGTGAAGAAGTTTGTTTCTGCTGCTTTTGGGTGTAATTTTTGGCCCCCCTGACAGGACACCTCTGCCTGATCTCCCACAGATCTGAGGGATCACTGGATCTTCACGCCAGCACCAGGACTTTGCTGCAGAAGAGCACAGATCCCCAACCCAGTCTGGGACACAGGTAAGATCCCACTGGATAATAAGGCATTCTCTTTGGGAATCCTGCCCATGTCAAACATGTGGATCTTTCAGCACACTGGGTGGGTTCTTTGGTATTTTGGGAATCCTGCTCATCTGAGACCTGTGGATCTTCCAGCCCTTTGGGTGGGTTATTTGGTATTTTGGAATTTGGTATTTGGCTTTGTTTTATCGATCAATATTGTTGTGTTCTTATTTGTTTCTGTATTGTAACATTTTGGGTCTACTGTTTAGAGATGGGGAGTGGGCAGTCTGAAGGGGGAATTGTGAAGAAGTCCCCACTTGGTTGCATTTTGTAATTTTGGATGAAGTTTGGTGGCCCCCCCAGAGGAACAGCTCCCAGGGAGAATTTAATGAAGTGTTGTAATCAATGGGTGGCTGTTCTGGAACATTGAATTCTAATCCATTGTTACAGTTGGTGCTGTTTCAGAAGGGGAACAGAAGTGGAAGGAGGTTCTGTGCATTGATGTGTTTTTCACTTTGCAGAACCTGTGAAATGGCAGAAGGATTGTGGTGTGAATGCAGCGCCCTCAGAGCCCTTGGTGTGAGCCCAGAAAGGAAAATCAAGGGAAATGGTTAAAGCCTTGTTGTTCAGTGTGGAGCACAGGAGAACTTTGTTCTCATCGTCTCCCCGATAAGGAGGAGGACTCAGATCTTCTGGTTGGCCCCACGGGCAGGTTGAGTGGGGGAACAGATAATCAAGATGCAGAAACCAATCTTGCAGGGGAACTGGCATGTGAAGAGGCAGCTTTAGCATGTCCAGAAGAAAAGGAGAGAGAATGTGTCAGAGAGAGAGCAGAGAGCTTCAGTGCAGCTGCAGGAAGAACTAGAGCTGAACAAGGAGGGCTGGGAGTGGCCCCCCTGTGTGATAGAACCCAGACTAAATGGCAAAAGCCTTCAAAATGATGATTCAAAGCCAGGATCCGGGCTAGAAGGATCCTATGTTAGAAGTGTTGTTTGGTAGTAGGGAGAAAGCAATGGTTGTTAAAACCAGTCAGAGGTTTTTGGAAGAGCAGATTTTGGTGGGGAATATCCAGGGTACATTGGACATTCCCTTTCCCACTGCAGATCCTGAATGGGATCCTAACATCCCTATTTTTAGAGAAAGGTTCAATAGATACCTGCAGTGGATGTTGTCTGCAATGAAACATGCCAGGCCAAAAGCAATGAACATGTCAAAATTCTTTGCAATGAAGCAGGATCACAGGGAATAGCCTACTGAATTTTTAAATCTTCTGGAAGAAACAGCACAAAAATATACTAATATCCATCCTGGAACACGGGGGGAAGGACTCAACTGGCCCCCATATTTGTGGGGCAGTCCTCAGATGTGGTTAGGAGGGAATGACAAAAAGCTGAGGGACAAGACCAAGATAATTTGGGGACATTGTTGGAGGTTGGGAGAATCAGCAGGAATCAACTCAGCAGGAAGGAGTTGCAGTTCTGGAAGAAATCCCTGAGGAAATGGTGCCCCCGGGGAGAGGAAGAGGATGAGAGCATGGGCAGCCTGCTTCAAACATCCCCCCCAGGAGACTTGGGATCAATCCCTGTGCATCCTGTAAGAAAGATGGACACTGGAAATGGGATTGTCCACAACTGAAACTTCAGAACCCTCCCAACCCTCTCCTGGCATCACTGCAGACGACTGAGGGGGCACCAGAGGATTCTTCCCCATCAGAACATCTGGTTCCAGCCAAGCTAAGTACAATTGGTTGTGGCTGTGGGAACTTGTTCCCCTGTCTTAAATAAGGGAAAATGAAACTCAAGTCACAATTCTGGAACAATTGTCTGGTGTGCCAGGGAATTGGGAAACTGGGCCATTTTTAATGCTGTGGATTTGAAATTGGGAAAACAGTGGTTGGCTCCCCAGTGTTTGTATTTCCCCAGTTCACCAAAGCCTCTGCCTGGGAGAGATCTCTTGGAAAAATTAAATGCCACAATCCAATTGAAAAATGGTAAAATATAGGTTATTATTGCAGAGCCTAATTCTATGGAAGATTCTAGTTTTGCATGAGAGTCTCCAAAAGCAGAACTAATCCATCTGCCAACATCACTTGGGGATGCAGTGATTCCAGTAGGATGGGCTGGAGAGGTGCCTCCATGATCCAAAAGAGCAGAACTGTGAGAATTCCAGTGAAACCTGGAGTGGGGTTGGTCAGGCCAAAGCAATAGCCTTTGAAAATGGAAAGTTGTGAGGGATTCTCACTCTCTGTAGAAAAACTGATGAAATTTTGCTTGTTAAAATAATGTGAATCTAAATGTAATGCTCCAATTTTGCCAGTCAAGCAGGCAAATGGAAGGCTATCCCAGTTAGTCCAAGACCTCAGAGCTATAAATAATAGAGTAGAAGATATACAAGCAGTTGTAGCGAATCCTTACACTTTGCTAACTCCCCTAAATGAAAGTTTAATGTTTCACAGTATTAGATTTGAAAGCTGCCTTTTTCTGTCTCCCTTTGAGTTGTGAAAGTCAAGAGCTTTTTGCTTTCAGATGGGAAAATCCAAAGACAGGGAGGAAAACCCAGCTGACTTTGGTGGTCCTCCTGCAGGTGATGCCAGCTCAGCTGATGCTAAGGAAAAACCTCAGGAGCAGTTAATTGAGTGTGAGATAAGGAAAGGGTTTGATTTGTGCCAAGGCACAGATGTTACAGGATGCATGCCCGCTGTGCCTGAGATGTGACATTTTATAATACTACCTGTCCATCCCAAGTGTTTCCACCCCGTAGCCTTTGCTCTGGTCTGCCCCGGGCCCACTCCCTGGGAATTGAGTCTGGGGTGCATTTCGGGACCCTCTCTTCATCCCCATCACCATCCTCAGAGCACAAAGGGTACACGGTCACCCAGTTCTTGACTCTGTTCTGTTGTTCAGGCCAAGATAGGAGTGTTCTCTAAACAGCATAGGCCTTGCCTTGACAAGAGACTAAACATTTCTACTGAATTCAGGGCTAGGATTGATATGGGGAGCATGAATGGGGTAGGAGGGTTGAGGAATGTGTAAACTAAAGGGTGCTAAAGGGTGAGGAATACAATATAGCTACTTCTAAAATCTACTTCTACTATAATTACATATAAAGCTTATAAAAATTAAAAAAAAAACTAAAAGGGTCTTAAGGCATCACAGGGGTTTAAAAATATCCCCCCAGTATTTGGAACTCAATTGGCAAAGGAACTGGAGGAATGGAAAAGCCAAAACCCTCTTGGAGCCTTATTCCAGTGTGTGGATATTTTGACAGCCACTGATGCTGAGCAGCAATGTTGGGATCAGACACTATGGAATTTCCTTGGACTGGGTGGATATGGGGTGTCCCAAACACAAAGTGCAAGTAGTCCAGACCCCAGGAGCCTCCCTGGGCTTTGGAATTCTCCAAGGACAAGGGAGGCTGGGCCAGGAAGGAAAGAAGCAACCTGTCAACTGCCCCAGCCCCAGCAAAGGAAGCCCAGAGCAGGATTGCTTCCAGACTAGAGGAGAAGTGTATTCGGGCAGAGCTGACTCAGGAGACAGCCCCTGGGAAAGTCCTGGTTGGGAATTGTTTCCCAGTGGGGGCAGCTTTGTCCAGCATGGAAAACAATTCTCTGGATGCACAGGAACTCCCCCAGCAGGTCATGGAATTGGGGGCACTCCTCTGCAGTGCCTCAGCCCAGAAAGCAGAACCAATTGTGCTCACTCCAGCTTGGGGATTGAGTCAAGGAGAACAAGTTAATCCTTGGACTTGCTTGAAGATCTCCAGAAACCAACAGAGGCTGCTGTCCTGCATTGCAGAGTGCACCAAGAGGGGGAGACCAAAGCAGAACTGGGGAATCATTTGGCCCAAAAGGCTGCCAAAGAGGCTGCAGAAAAAGGCACTTTAGAGAGTAAAGTTTTGTCTTTAATAACCCTGACAGAGATACCTCTCCCAGTAGAAACAAATGAGTCTAGTGCTAAGGATTGTCAGCTCATTGAAACCTTAGAGCAAAATTTGCTCCAGGAGGCTGGGCAGTTACCCCAGGTGGGCAAATAATAGTCCCTGAACCAGTCTGGTGTGACCTGGTGGATGGGGAACACGAGGGTATTCCTTGGAGTGAAGCAAATCTTTGAAACATTTGCACAAGTGGGTTATAAGTCCAAAACTACCCCCAATTGTAGAAGCAGTGAGTCAGCAGTGTGGTGTGTGTAAGAGAAATGATCCAACCCCTGCCAATGCAGTGGGAATAGGGGATGTAAAGTGTGGAAATGTTCCAGGTGAATGTTGGCAGATGGATTTGACTGAATTGCCCAGAAAAGGGGGGTGTAAAGATCTCCTAGTCTTGGGGGATACCTTCTCTGGGTGGCCAGAGGCTTTTCCTTGTTGCACTAAGAAGGTTTGGAAAGAGACTGCAATGCTGTTCAATGCAATCCTCCCTGTATTTGGGATGCCTTTGGGAATGTCATCAGACAGAGGTTCCCACTTGATTGCAGAAACAAAATGCTTCACTCTTGTTTTGCTCTTCTGAACACAGTTCAAACACTGTTGACATGGGAGGAAAATTTACATCACTTTTTAGTGCCAAATGTGATCCAAGTGTTGTCTAAAAGTGTATGTATTAAGTAAGCAAGACTCTGTAATGAATCTGTAAACTGTGTGTGTAATGTAAAGCCCTGTCTGGCTGTCCCTGAAGTGCTGAGGCTGAACAACAGCCCCTGAGCCAAAGCTGAGCTCTAGATGAACCTTCCAACCTAATGGGCTGTGTCTCCATGTATCTGCTCATCAGCTAAAACTGGGTCTATTTGTTGGTAAAAATGTGGTGTGATGGGACTCCACCTGTGTATCTGCTCCTGAGCAAACAGGTGTGCTTATTAGTCAGATCTGTTAGTCTGGGCTCATTAGTGAATCCTGTTTGTACCTGTTCATTAACAAAATATGTCTGATTGTGAGCAAAATGTGATCTTTATCCTTCTGTATCTGGAGAGTGGTCGAGGCCATGGCAGTCGATGTCTGGCCTTGTTTGGCAGCAGATGGGGCAGGGGGAGCCTTGGTTTGGGAGAAGTAGAACATTGCTCCCAAGATTCTGCTCTGGCCAAATAAGGAACAATAGAATCTTAGAGAAGTCCTGGAGAATTGGATCAGGGCTGGAACTCAAGCAAACAGGGTGTGAGCTGAGCTCTGGGGACCCAGAGAAGATCAAACCAAACATGCTGGTCTCTGTGGGGAAAAGCAGTGATGCTGAGAACCGAGGTCAAGAAGGGGACACCTGACTTTGGGGGGGCACCAGATGCCAAAAAACCCACCAGAGACCCCCAGAGAAGACCCCAAATGACCAAATAGGTACTTGCAATAGGGGTGTGACTGTGTAAAGCAAAGTAATGGACATGTGTTAAGTAAGGGGGAATATCCAATGCCTCTGGAATCAGTGTGTGTAATCCCAAGCCC
>NW_024105180.1:0-38016 GCF_003945595.2 Pipra filicauda
AAGCTGGAAAAGGTCCTTATGGAGCTCTACCTGCCTGCACAGAGGGAGGGATGGGAGAGAGAATTCCATGAGTTGGGAAGCAAGAGGAAAAGGTCTCCAGGTCCTCGATGGTGCCCAGGAGATGTGTGGGCAAAGGGAGCCACAGTTTTGACCTCTGAGGGTGCAAAGAAGTGAAAACAAAGTTGGCACCAGGCAAGATTCCCTCTTGGAGGGCACAGCCGAGCACTCAGTGCCCTTTAACACAAGGCAAGGTTTGGTCCAGGGGTCAATATTTCTTCTCTTCTTTTCTTATCTCTGGCAGTGGCTCAGAGAAATCCTTATTTTCTGTAATTCCCTCCTTCCTCCTCTCTGCAAAACACAGTCACTTCTGAGTTACACACCTGAAATCACCTGCAGGTTATTTTGGTTTTTAAATTAACAGGAAGGCCAGCCCAGGCTATTGCAAAGATCCTGGGGACTCTTTATTCAGGTGAAATATCTTGGGTTTGGTTGCTCATTGACTTTATTATTTAATGTATTAAATTAAATGTATAAAATTAATTGTAATATTAATTAATATTAGATTAAAGCAGGTTTGGTTTTCAGGCTCTGCAGAGGCTCTCACTGCAATTCCTTAAATCCTTGAGTGGGAAGACATTGTCATTCTTTTTGTGTGCCAGGTGAAGTATCTTAGTTTTCATTGCTCATTATTTTATTAATTAATGTACTGAAATAAATATATATTGTAATGTATTAAATTAAATATATAAAATTAATTGTAATATTAATTAATATTAGATTAAAGGAGCTTGGTTTTCAGGCTCTGCAGAGGCTCTCACTGCAATTCCTTAAATCCCTGAGTGGGAAGACATTGTCATTTTTTTTGTGTGCCAGATGAAGTATCTTGGTTTTCATTGCTCATTCATTTTATTTATTAAGGTACTAAAATAAATATATAAATTAATTGAAGTATTAATTATTATAAGATTAAAAGAGTTCAGTTTTCAGGCTCTGCAGAGGCTCTCACTGCAATTCCTTAAATCTCTGAATGGGAAGATATTGTAATTTTTTTGCTGCCAGGCAAAGCATCTTAGTTTTTGTTGCTCATTATTTTGTTAATTAATGTATTGAAATAAATATATAAAATTAATTAAAGTATTAATTATTATAAAATTAAAAGAGCTCAGTTGTCAGGCTCTGCAGAGGCTCTCACTGCAATTCCTTCAACCCTGAGTGGGAAGACATTGTGCCAGCTGAAGTATCTTAGTTTTCATTGCTCATTATTTTATTAATTAATGTATTGAAATAATTATATAAAATTAATTAAAGTAATAATTGATATTAGATTAAAAGAGCTCAGTTTTCAGGCTCTGCAGAGGCTCTCACTGCAATTCCTTAAATCCCTGAGTGGGAAAACATTGTCATTTTTTTATATGTGCCAGGCAAAATATCTTGGTTTTCATTGCTCATTCATTTTATTTGTTAATATATTAAAATAAATATATAAAATTAATTGTAGTATTAATTAATATTAGATTAAAGGAGTTTGGTTTTCAAGGCTCTTCAGAGGCTCTCACTACAATTCCTTAAACCCCTGAGTGAGAAGACATTGTCATGTTTTTGCTGCCAGGCAAAGCACCTTATTTTTCATTGCTGATTATTTTATTAATTAATGTATTGAAATAATTATATAAAATTAATTAAAGTAATAATTGATATTAGATTAAAAGAGCTCAGTTTTCAGGCTCTGCAGAGGCTCTCACTGCAATTCTTTCAACCCCTGAGTGTGAAGACATTGTCATTTTTTTCTATGCCAGGTGAAGTATCTTGGTTTTCATTGCTCATTCATTTCATTTATTAAGGTATTAAAATAAACATATAAAATTCATTAAAGTATTAATTAATATTAGATTAAATGAACTTGGTTTTGAGGGCTCTGCAGAGGCTCTCACTGCAATTCCTTCAAGCCCTGAGTGGGAAGACATTGTCATTTTTTTGCTACCAGGCGAAGCATCTTAGTTTTCATTGCTCATTATTTTATTAATTAATGTATTGAAATAAATATATAAAATTAATTAAAGTATTAATTAATATTAGTGTAAAAGAGCTCAGTTTTCAGGCTCTGCAGAGGCTCTCACTGCAATTCCTTCAACCCTGAGTGGGAAGACATTGTGCCAGCTGAAGTATCTTAGTTTTCATTGCTCATTATTTTATTAAGTAATGTATTAAAAAAAAGTATAAAATTAATTGAAGTAATAATTAATCCTAGATTAAATGAGCCATATTTTCTAGGCTCTGCAGAGGCTCTCACTGCAAGGCCTGTCCTTCAACCCCTGCGTGGGAAGCCGTTGTCATTTTTGGTGTGTGGAAGGAGAGGCGTGTGTGGCCCAGCAGGATGTTAACGCTGAGTTCCTAATTTGACACAGAAGTTAATTAATGCCCTCTCCATCCTGCTCCCACCTCCAGGTAGCCCAGCAACCCTGGCATCTCTTTACCTTCCTATATTTAGAGCGGGAGCACGGATGTGGGGAGTGAGAAATGAGCCTCTGCCGATAATCCCCCGTGTTTACTTACCTGCCTCTTGGGCCAGCACCCACCTCCTCTTCCACCCCCTGAACGGCCCAGGGTGATTAATGGTTTTCCAGGGCTCCATTTTTAACCCTGGCATCGACTCTGGGTGTGTTCTGCTCGTTAAACAGCACCAAAGCTTGGCCTGGCAGTGCCCACGTTACCCAGCAGTTGGTTCTGGGTCTCCTTTGGGTCGTGTTTTTTGCTTGTGAATTGAAGTTTTTCTTGTTCTTCGAGTGTTTTGTTTGTTCAGTGTCTGACAGAGAGGGAAGGCTTTGCTAAAGAGCCTGGAACAGGCTGGGAATGCTGGGGTATTGAAATAAATATATAAAATTCATTAAAGGATTAATCAATATGAGATTAAAAGAGCTCAGTTTTCAAGGCTCTGCAGAGGCTTTCACTACAATTCCTTAAATCCCTGAGTGGGAAGACATTGTGATTTTTTGGAGAACAGGAGGCTCCAGGGAGAGCTGAGAGCCCCTTCCAGTGGCTAAAGGGACTCCAGGAGAGCTGGAGAGGGACTGGGGACAAGGGATGGAGGGACAGGACACAGGGAATGGCTTTAAACTGAAAAACTAGATATTAGGAATTCAAACTAGATATTAGGAATTAATTTACTATGAGGGTGGGGAGGGACTGGAATGGATTTCCCAGAGAAGCTGTGGCTGCCCCTGGATCCCTGGAAGTGTCCAAGGCCAGGTTGGAGCAACCTGGGATGGTGAAAGGTGTCCCTGCCCACGAAATTGGATGTTTAAGGTGTCTTCCAACCCAAGCCATTCCAGGATTCTGGAGCCCCTCTGCTCTGGAGCCAGGCTGGGAGAGCTGCGGGGGTTCCCCTGGAGAAGAGAAGGCTCCAGGGAGAGCTGAGAGCCCCTGGCAGGGCCTAAAGGGGCTCCAGGAGAGCTGGAGAGGGACTGGGGACAAGGGATGGAGGGACAGCACACAGGGAATGGCTTTGAACTGAAAAACTAGATGTTAGGAATTTAAACTAGATATTAGGAATTAATTTACTATGAGGGTGGGGAGGGACTGGAATGGATTTCCCAGAGAAGCTGTGGCTGCCCCTGGATCCCTGAGAGTGTCCAAGGCCAGGCTGGAGCAACCTGGGCTAGTGGAAGGTGTCCTTGCCCATGGCAGGGAGTGGCACTGGATGGGCTTTAAGGTCCTTTCCAACCCAACCCATTCCATGACCATTCTGTGATTCCAAACCCCACAGTTGAGTCATCACAGGGAAAAAAAAAACAACCCAAACGACCCTTTTTCTCTTCACGTGGGGTGTGACAAGAGGACAAAGGAGGTGTTTGAGGGTGCAAAGCCCTCTAGACCAGAACTGAACAACTACTCCTGGTCCCCACAGCCTGATGGCCTGAGCTGAGCTTTATCTGGACCTGGCCTAAGACAGAGCTTTGGACCAAACCAGCCCCAGTTGGGGGTTTGAGCTGTTTTCTAACTCTTTTCCCAGCACAGACATGGTCAGCAGGGCCTTCATTTTCAGAAGGAGGTCATGCAGCATTGCTTTTAACACCTGATCCCTTTGGAAACCTTTTTTAGACTCCAAAGAGAGGAGGCTCCTTCTCCCAAAGCCTCTGCCTAGACCTGCCATTCCCCAGAAATGTTCCTCAGCATCAAAACTCCCTCAAGCCCTTTTTGTTTTCCCAGCCCAAAATCCTTCCTGCTCGTCAGCAACAGGTAAATAAAGCAAATAAATAACTCTTTTCCTCAGCACTGCTGAGCTTTGGCACTTGAATTTAGGGTGTTTTGGTGTCTCTGAGCCCTCCCCTCCTCTCTGTGCTGCTCTGACCTCTCACAACCCTCCGGGAGCAAAAGATTTCAGGTGAATTCCTGAGTCTTTGCAGCTTTCTCTGCTCCCAGTTCGAGCAGCAGCCAGGACAGCTGGCTCCAAATTTTATATTCAATAAATTCAATACCCCCTCCAAGCAGGTGTTCCCTTTCTGCTGATTCCCAGCCCCTGGAGTAACGAGGAGTTTGTTCATCACCTTCAGCACAAAATAAACCTGCCCCTTTACCCTGGGATTGATGATCCCTTTTCACCCTCGGGGTTTTTTGTGATCAGTGTTCAATCAGAGCTGGAATTGGCTCTTGCAGCACAGGATATGGGGAATTCAACATATTTATCTGTCTGGATTGTAAAATTGGTTTTTTTTTCAGCTCATTGGAGAAGGACAAGGAACAATTGGCTTGTTGATGTCACCCCTGTGCTGTAACTCGTGGTTTACTCCACCTGCCATTCTCTACCCTCAAGGTGCCTTCATTTCAGTGCAGAGGAAAAATATCATTCCTAAAAAAAATCCTATTTTTTTTTTCCCCAAAGCAGGTTTCCAGCAGGTGAAATCAAGGAGACAAAATCATCCTTTACAAACTGAGCATCTGGAAGAGTTTGCAGCCCCTTTATCCCACTTATACATCGAGGGAAGGAAGGGAAAAAGGGCCTGGATCCCTTTAATATTCAATATTTACCCTTAACCACCTCATTCACTGAAAATCCTTGGCAGCAAACGGATGAGAAATCAGGAGATAGGGGAGAAACTAATGGAATTTGTCTTCCTTGGATTGCACATAACACGCTCCTCTAATTAGCAGAGATAGGAATTAAAGTCATCCTTTGATAAGGTCAAATGGGCTCAGGGATTTTCTGCCTTATCTGGCAGGAAATCTTATCCAGCTTGATTGGAGCAGGAGATCAGGAATTAGGGAACATAATGAGATTGTGAAGTCTAGACTAAACATGTCAGAGAGCGGGGGCAGATGACAGGGAAGGGGTTGGAGCAAGGAGTGTTTAATGTGCCGTTATCCAAAGTCAGGGCTGGGATTTGGGGCTGTGGTTCAAAATATGGGATAATTCAGAGCCTGAACCCTGTTCCCCACCTTAGTCTGGATCCATTCAGGGAGAGGTGGTTTTTATTCTCTGCCAGGGTTTTTTAGGGGCCCTGGTTCCCTATTTTTCGTTCCTGCGAAGGAGGAGGAGGAGGAGGAGGAGGAGGAGGAGGAGGAGGAGGAGGAGGAGGAGAAGAAGAAGAAGAAGAAGAAGAAGAAGAAGAAGAAGAAAAAGAAAGGGAGAAGAAGAAGAAAGAAGAGGAAGAAGAGGAAGAAGAAGAAAGGAGAAGAAGAAAGGGAGAAGAAGAGGAAGAGGAACAGGAAGAAGAAGAGGAAGAGAAGAAAGGAAGAAGGAGAAGAAGAAGAAGAAGGAGAAGGAGAAGAAGGAGAAGAAGGAGAAGAAGAAGAAGAAGAAGAAGAAGAAGAAGAAGAAAAGAAGAAGAAAAGAAGAAGAAAAGAAGAAGAAAAGAAGAAGAAAAGAAGAAGAAGAAGAAAAGAAGAAGAAGGAAAAAAAAGAAGAAAAGAAGAAGAAAAGATGAAGATGAGAAGAAGAAGAAGAAAAGAAGAAAAAGAAAAGAAATAATAATAATAATAATAATGATAGTAGTAATAATACTACTACTACTAATAATATATTATCCCAGAAAGGGTTTCTGGCATCTAATGTGGATTTCGTTGGTTTAACTTTTACCCACCAAAATCTTTTCCTCTGCAGATTTATGGAATTCATCCCAAAGTCAGAGACTTGGCATTTTTTAGGGCCGTTCTGATGAGGGATGGACACCATTCCAACCATTTCCTCTCGCTGGGAATGCTGCAGGATTTGGGGAGGCCAATCCCCCAAACATTTCATGTGACAACCCCAAAATCATTTTGCCTCCAACCCCTTTTATTTTCATATATGAGGAAACCCAGCATCTGTTTTCCTTGACAGGTGTAAATCCCCCCCTTAAAAATGTGGTTTGCTAATTAATACATTTAAATTCAAATATTTATCCTGGCTTTAATTTAAATTTTGATTTAATTTAAATTTTGCTTTAATTTAAATTTTGATTTAATTCCAATTTTGATTTATTTCCAAGCCGGGAGAAATATTCCTTTTTATTTTTTTTTTTGTTTTTTTGCTTCAAAATAATACCTAAAACAACCAAGACTGTTTATTAAGCTATTAGGACTTTTTATTATGCATTATTAGTCCTATTCTTCTTGCTGCTTCTATTAACTTATTATTTATTCAGGTTTTTCCCATGCAGAAATAAGGACCTCTGTGCCTGAGCTTCCAAGTTGCACTTTCACTTCTTGGAAAATAATTTCTTTTTCTCTCTTTTTGGGGTACAATCTCTTTTATTTTTTTTTTTTTATTTTTTCCAGCTCATCCAAAGCAGAAGCAAAAGAAAGGGAAAAAGGGGGAAGGTGAAAGTTGCTTTCGTGGCACGTTTTCACTATTTTTTTCCCCAGGAAAAAAGGGTCTCATCCTTAATTCTTGAAGAATAAGAGGCTTTTATATCCTCAGCACTCCAGGAGTTGGGCTTGATGATCCACATGGATCTCTTCCAACTCGAAATATTCTGTTTTTCATACATATATATATATTTATATATATATATATATATATTTCATATATATATATGAAATTCTACAGGATAAAGTCTTTGGGATTATTACAAACGCAGCTCAACCAGCAGAACCAGAGCTGGATATTTGGTGCTAAAAACCTCAATCCAAGGGTTTAATTAAACTCTGGAACATGAACAATTAGGGATAATCTCAGAATCAATATGTGGATCCCTCAAGACTCCTCGAATTCAGATGCAAATTCTTTTGAGGAGCATTAGTGGGGTCCAGTGAAATTCAATTTTCTTAGCTCTGAACCACCTAAGAAGTTTATTGTCCTGAACAGATCAGCTTTTTTATTGTCTTCCACCTTAATTTTACTGTATTTCCCCTCAGCCTTTGCCCTGGACCATGGATGGCAATCCCTTCTCTTCCAAACATTGCACAAGGGAGAATTTATCTCTGCAGTTGTCTCGGGATTCCTTTTTATGACCTAATTTCTTGATCCTTCTGCACTTGAACTGATTCTCTTCTTTATTTTCTTTTTTGCTTTTTTTTTCTTTTCTTTTTCTTTTTTTTTTTTTTTCTATTTTCTCACCTTTTTTTACCTTTTCCTCCTTCTCATCTCCCTGTGCTGTTGCTCAGGAGAGGCTCTTTGTGTCAGTAAAACACCACGTTCCTGCTGCACTTCTTGTGTTTTCCGAGAGTTATGAGGGAAAGAAGTGAGGACTGCGGAAAATAATTTATTATTTTCTAATAAATTTTATAATAACTTATTATTTTAGCCCCTCAGCTGATGAAAGCAGATGGACAGCTGACTTGATTATCCCCTTCCCAGACACACAGGGGTTGGCTGACAACTCATTTTGAGGTCTGGGTGGAAAAAGAGACAAAACAAAAACCACTTCTAGAAGCTGAAGCCAGACGAGTTCAACAGGGAAACAAAAAAACTCCACATTTTTTTGGAGGGCAACTTGCCAACAGAGAGGAAACCCCTGGAAGAGGGGGAGGAATTTTTCCAGTGTTTGTCATGTGGTTGAAATCTCAGATGAAGGCGCTTTTGGGACGTGTGGGTGTGACTGAGCTGCACCTTTATTCTGAATAATACAAATTAAATATCAGTTCTGAATTCCCACCGTGGGTTTTTGGCAAGGTCCAGCTGCTTGTACACACATTTCTGGGATGGCACTGGAGGGGCTGGGGGAGACACACACTCACCTCCTGAACCTCTGAGCTGCCAGCTCTGGGGGTGTCTGTGACACTCGGGCATCCCTCCCACAGCAGCAGGTGTTAGACAGCAACTGGAGCCAAAAAGTCGTTGTTCTCACCAAAATATTCTGCTTTAGGTGAGAAGGGATGTTTTCTGAACTCCATTCAGGGCTTTGTTGTGCCTCGTGCCACCTGAGATGGTCTGAGATGTCCCACCTGTGTCCCACACCCTGAGATGACCCTCCTGGCTGCCACCTGAAGTGGTCTGAGATGTCTCACCCATGCCAGGCTCTGAGATGACCCTCCTGGCTGCCACCTGGGATGGTCTGAGATGTCCCACCTGTGTCTCACACCCTGAGATGACCCTCCTGGCTGCCACCTGAGATGGTCTGAGATGTCCCACCCGTGTCCCACGCTCTGAGATGACTCTCCTGGCTGCCACCTGAGATGGTCTGAGATGTCCCACCCATGCCAGGCTCTGAGATGACCCTCCTGGCTGCCACCTGAGATGGTCTGAGATGTCCCACCCGTGTCCCACACTCTGAGATGACCCTCCTGGCTGCCACCTGAGATGGTCTGAGATGTCCCACCCATGTCTCACACCCTGAGATGACCCTCCTGGCTGCCACCTGCACCAGCATTTGCTGATGGATCTCTGTGCAAAAGCCCTTGGAATTTGGGATAAAGCATCTGTGTTTAGGCAATAAATTACCCCTGGTGATGGAGCCTGGAGAGTTACTCAGCCAACCCGCTCCTCTCTGGAGCAGCATCTGGAAACCAGGCAAGGCTAAAATCAAACCAGACACCTCTATTTATTTTCCTACGGAAGTTTTGGGATGAGAAGGGTGGGTTTGAGCAAAAGGAACTCCGGGGAAAAAACTCACCTGATCGAAAAAAACCACATGGAATTCTTAGGAAAGGTTTTGCAGGAGAGGAGACAAGAAGATGATTATTCTTGTATCAAGAAATTCCAAGTAAGAGAATAAATTCCTGGGATGGGAGGATGCTGTGACTGTTTACACCTGTGAGAGGTCTGAATTTCAATCAATTTAAATCCCAAAGGTGGGATTAAGTCACTGTGTCTCTCTCAGGTCTTCAGGTTTCCCCTGGTCACCCTTTCCCAGGCCCACAGAGTTTTGTTGGACTGAAGGATTTCAGGCCTCAACAAACAAAGCCACATTTAAAGGCAGGGACAAGGAAGTTCAGGATTATAGGTGGATTGTGGGCAGTTATTCCAGCAGGGAAAAATAAGTCTCATGCACCAGGGAAAGCTGAAATCCCTCTGAAAAAGGGGGAAATAATTTCCAGCCCGTGGTACAGAGCGTGGATGTGAGAAGCAGTGCTTGCAACACCAGAGCTGGGTCTGCTTCCAGCCCTTGGGAAGTTTGATCCTTCACTGAAAGGATGAGATGGAAACACAAACTCCTTCCCAATGATTGTGCAGCCCTGGTTTCCTGGAATTCCAGAATGGTTTTTGGTGGAAGGGATTAAAGGTCATCTCATTCCAACCCTCCTACCACGGGCAGGGACACTTCCCACTAGCCCAGGTTGCTCCAGCCTGGCCTTGGACACTTCCAGGGATCCAGGGGCAGCCACAGCTTCTCTGGGAAATCCATTCCAGTCCCTCCCCACCCTCCCAGGGAAGATTTGCTTTCCAATATCTTATTTAAACCTTCCCTCCCTCGGCTTGAAGCCCTCCCAGAAGGCTGTACCATGTTATAACCACACCTTGTGACCTGTTATAACCACACATGGTGCCATGTTCTAACCCCACACTGTAGCACATCTTCTCTGGCTTCTGGAGAAAAAAAAAGGCATTTTAATTTTTAAAGAAAAAAATCAGAATCCGAGTTCACGCCGATGAGATTTGCCAGTGACAGGAATTTTGTGAGTCTGAGCCATCACTGTTCTCACTCCAACATCCCAGTCTTGTGTTCCACCAGGAAATCCAACCAACCCTGATCCCAATGATGGGAAAAAATAATTCCTGAACTTCAAAATGTGACCTCATCCCTTTTCTCCTGCTGTCTGCTCTGTCTTTCCCTTCTTTGCTAATTATTTAAATCCACTACAGAGAGTAATTCCAAAGGCTAGAGGAGCACAGATCTCCATCTCTTCAGTAAGGAGATGGAGAAATCCATGTTCTGGTGTGGAATTTTCCATGGGGTCGTGCTCCAAGTTAATGACCCCTGGTGAGGAGGACTTGACTTTGTATCAACCCTGTGTTACTTTGAGCTTGCCCTTTTTTGCCAGAAAGTGGGAAGTTCAGGTAGAAAAAGCACATGAATTCCCACAAAAAAAAAAAAACCAAAAAACCTATGGCATGATGCCCAAAACTCGGGAGGCTGAGGAAAAAGAGGTGGATTTTATCCCACCTCACTCTGAAATCCTAAAATCTTCGACAACCAGTGGACAGCGAGGGATAATTCCAGGTTCTGAGTCACCCTGTCCTGGCAGAGGGGTCCAAAATAGCTGGAATAAGATTCCTCTCTCTCACTTCACTGTCAAGGAAACCCAGATGAGTCCTTTGGACTCGACGACCTTGGAGGTCTTTTCCAAGCTGAACGATCCCAGGATTCTCTGGCTGAGTTTGGGATGTTCACTACGACATCTACAGAATATTTGAGGGTCATGTGGCCAGCTAGCAGTGAATAATGTGAAGGAGGTGCCTTTTTGACCTCTGAGGACTCTTTATGACCAAGAGGATTTTTCCTGGAGATACAGAAAATTCCTTCTAATGCTGTTTTCTGACCTATTGAAAAATATTTAGTGTCTCAAGGAATTCTAGTGGGAAAAATAAGAGTAGAACAGAGGCCACATCTCATTATTCTTCTTCTAATATTCCAAATATTGGACTTTACTGCCCTTCTAGTAGGGTCATAGAATCACAGAATCATCTAAGAGGGAAAAGAGCTTTCAGCTCAAGCCCAACCACAAACCCAGCTCTTCTAAAGCCACCTCCATAATGTCTCTTCATGCCAGAAAACAAATCTCCTGCTGGTATTACAGAATCATGGAATTGTTAAGGTTGGGAAAAGACCTTTAAGGTCATCATGTCCCACCATCAACCAGCAGCACCTTGTTCACCACTAAACCACGTCCCCAGTAGCCATATCCATATATTTTTGGAACACTTCCAGGGACTGGGACTCCATCACTTCCCTGAGCACCCTGTCCCAGTGCTTGACAACTCCTCCCACAATGAAATTTTTCCTAATATCCAATCCAAACCTCCCCTGGATGAGGTTGTAGCTTGAGGCCTAAATGAAAATCTCACTATATTTAACAAATATGTCATGAAAACCTTAGGTCAGGCCTAAAATCCTGCAGCTCCAAGGAGGGATGAAACTTCTCTATATTTCCCAGAAATCTGAATAATATTCCACCCGAAGGCAATTTCTTCTTCCACCCACTAGATGGGAGCAAACCTTAATTTATGGGGATGGTGGCAGAATCCCTGGAATATCTGCTGCCAGCGTGTGTGGTCTCGTGGGCTCGACTTACCTTTTTTAGTGCTGTTTAACGAGGGAAATGTCGAACTTTGAGCAAATCAATTCTTGGCCATCATAAAAAGTGGAGCTCGGCCGAGGGCCAGGGGATCACTTCAGCCCAAGGAGGGGAAGGAGTGGAAACCTGGAGTGTGTTTTCCTCCAGACCAAACCAAATGTACACGTTGGCTCGGGGAGTGGGGGGTTATTTTAAAGCCTTGACTAAGCATTGCAAGTTTTGGGTTTTTTTTTTTTGCAGGGAAAATATTTGGGATTCGGGTCTCTGGTTGTTCACTAGTTAATTCCCCTGCCTTCACCTCCTTCTGAGCAGGAATGAAATCATGTGTCGTGGAAGGAGAAACAATTCCTAGAGTTTTATTCGGTGTAGAAATTCCAGCTTTCCAAGAATTGCCCGCGGAGAGGAATAAATCCCCCGTTGCAGCCGGGAGGAATATGAATCTGGGCAATCGCTGCTGACTAGAAATGGGTTGAGGAATAAAAATGTCAATTCTTGAGTCATCAGGGCGAGAAATTCCAGCAGAACTCCCTGGTGGGACACGAGTCATGGGGATGACGAGGTGATGTTTGCAGAAAGGCTTCTTCAGAATCCAAAATGCCCAACGTGGGGAGAGCTCTGAAGGGCAGAGGCAGCTGAAATCCTAAGTGAGATGTTTTCCTGGAATCCAGCGTCTCAGCCAACCCATCCCATCCCACAGGGAAGGGGATCCCTGCTGGATCTTTAGCGTTTGGCTAAAGATTTTGGTAATTTTGGGGTTTCCCTCCCTCAGTTCTTAGAAGTTCTTCACGACATGTGGTGACTCTTCTGGCCTCAGATTTTTCCGGGAGCCCCGGAGAGTGCTGATAAATCCCTGTGGAATTCTCCTGCTGGCTTTAAGGCAGCCTAAACCTGCTAACTTTTGATCTTCAAGGGTGTAAAATGAGGGGATATCTGTGCCCCAGCTGATCACTGCTTGTGTGGGAAACAACTAATTTTGGCTATTTTCCTTTGCTTTTAGTATTTCAGTGATAAATTAAGAGCTTTGCAGGTCTCTCTCCATTTGAGTGATGTTCTAATGACTCACCCACACCAAATTAAATACTTTAATCTCAATACAAAGAAGCAGAAATTTACTCCTATTTCATATTTTTTCTTTGGGTTTATTGTATTTCTTGAGTAGTTTGACTCACAAATTAATTAGTTCAGAATCAGATGCAAAGCCCTGTGCTGTAACAACAAAAAGAACATGCATTAAAAAGACTGGACAAGTAGTTTGGGTTGGAAAGGGCCTCAAAAATCACCTCATTCCAACCCCCTGCCATGGGCAGGGACACCTTCCACCAGCCCAGGTTGCTCCAACCTGGCCTTGGACACTTCCAGGGATGGAAGAAGCATCAAAAGCTGCTCTGAGCAGTTTCTCCCTGTTCATCTTCTCTTTCACTGAAATGAAAACCACAGGATGTCGTTTTTTTTTTTTTTGGAAACAGTTCCATACCAAACCAAAATTTTGGGAGGAGGAAAAAAAAAAAAAATCACCGGCAAGAAAAATAATATATTTACAAGGAGACTTTAAAGTCTGGGATCTCAGCACAAATCAGGGAGGTAAAATCACATCCATGCCCTAATATTTAACTGCTGAAGTGAACTCAGTTACCTTCTTATTTTTTTTTTTTTTTTTGGTCTACTAGGAGAGTGTTTAACATTTTTTATTGCTGAATATTCCCTGACTTCCCTCTCCCTGCTTTCCTCCCACTGCAGAACCCTGGGCTGATGTGTTGCACTGAACGACCTCAGCTTGCTGAACAGCTTGGAAGTATCCCAGAAAATTGGAGATGCCCCTTCCCAGGCGGTGAGGAAGGAGCTGATGACGTGAGAGACAACAGAAGGATTCACATCTGACCAGGATCAGGGGGCAGATGTCTCAGATTGTGCAAAAATACAATTTTGCAGGTGCAGGACAGACAATTTTTAACCCAAATGAAACAATAAATGCCAATCCAGCCTATTTTTAACGAAGATTGAGAGCTTTAAACCGAGATATGATTCTGCTTTATTTCATCTTTGGAAATGTCTTTTGGGTTGTTGGTATTTTTTTCCCCAAATATAATGTGGAGTGGGAAATATAATATAATATATATAATATAATATATATAGTATAATATAATATAATATATAATATAATATACATAATATAATATATATAGTATAATATAATATAATATAATATATAATATAATATAATATATATAATATAATATATAATATATATAATATTATATAATATATATAAAATCCTCTAATATATATACATCTAATATACTATAATATAATATAATATAATATACTATAATATAATATAATATAATATAATATAATATAATATAATATAATATAATATAATATTAATTGGAGTGGGGAAAATGTAGAAATCACAGAATTACTGGCAAGACCATGGAATTATGGGATCCTAGAATGGTTTGGATTGGAAGGGACCTCAAGGATCATCCAGTTCCGAGGGAAGGGACACCATCCATTAGACCAGGTTGGTCCAAGCCACCTCCAACCTGGTCTTGAATATGTTCCATCAAATACTGAATAATTCACTAATTGTGAGCTAATTGGTAACTAATTGTGGCCTTCCAGGACCTGAAAGGAGCTGCAGAATAATTCACATCAAACCTGAATAAACCCTAAAAGCACAGATTTTAGTTCATATAAAAAAAGCATTTTTATCAACAGCTTCACTTTACCTCCTCCTGATATTTAAAACCTCAGGTAAAATCATCTTGTCGGTGACACCGAACTCCAGCCACGTCATCACGATACAAAAAAAAAAAACAGCAAAAAAACCCAAAACTCGCTTTTCTTTCTTGTTTTAACGAGCAGAGCAAGGCATAGGGCACCTAAAATAAACCAAGGAGACAGGAGCACTTCTTTTTTAATGAAAGCTTTGCCCAGGGCATGGCAGTGACAGCAGAGAGGGGTCATTAGCCCCGACTAAGAGCTGCCAGGAAGCACAGGGAGCCTGAAGTGAGAGAGCTTAAACTTGTCACGGGGGGAGAGCAATTCTTCCAGCTAACAAGGGTCCAGAAAACAGTGGGATCTGCCTGGAGAAGCTCCTCCAGCAGCAACCTTGTCATTGACAGAGGCCAGAGCAGCTCTGCAGGACCCTCGGGAGGTTACGAGGTCTCTGGGCTGCTCCTTTAATTAGCCCGGAGATAATTGAGGAGGGTTTCCTGCTGCAGGTCACGGTGGGACAGGGCAGAGGCCTCGGAATGGCCCTGCAGAGGAGGGGGAGATGTTTCTGCCCCCCCAGAATGGCTCTGCTGACTCCAGGAGGAGGGTTGGGAGCCCAAAAGGAGCCCAGCTGTGCCCGGGGTTATTCGTAAGGGAGAGCAGGGGGTGGGAAAAAGGGATGAGGGAAGCGATGCCGGGAGGATGGAGATGGAGTGAAGGTTATGAGGAATGGGATTTTAAGGTCCCTTCCAGCACAAACCATCCTGTGACTCTGTGAATGTGATGCAGGACCCACTTTGGTCCTGCCCTCCCCTTCCAGGACTGCTCAACTGCACTGTGGAATATTTGCCCATCACTCCCTTCCGAAGGGGAATAACCCCTTTGGGGGGGGTTCACATCCACCCACCCCCATTCAGAAGAGCCACACAGAGACTTTGATTTGATGTGGGGGCTGCAGAAACCCCAGAAGGCCTTCAAAAGCCAAGAAGAACGAATTCAAGCTAAAAGGCTTTCATTTCTTTCTCTCTCTCTCTACTGTTGTCCCCTCACAGAGGAGTCCTGACTGTCCCTGAAAGCCTCAGAGCTGGGACACAGCAAAGAAATGGCCTCTGTCTGCACCAGGGGAGGTTTAGGATGGATATTGGGAAAATTTCCTCATGGAAAGGGTTGTCAAGCACTGGAACAGGCTGCCCAGGGCAGTGGTGGAGTCACTAATCCCAGAGGGGTTTAAAAGCCGTGTGGATGTGGCACTTGGGGACGTGGTTTAGGGGTGGGCTTGGGGGACAGTTGGACTTGACGACCTTAGAGGGCTTCCCCAACCTCAACAATCCTGTGATTCTGTGAATAGACCCATCAAAACCTTGCTTAGAGCCCCTCACAGAATTGTGAACGTATTTTTGGGTAACTTGGCCCACTAGAGTATTTTTTGGTCAATCATAAACTTCCTGAGCTCTGCGGGTCGTCTCAAGGGCTCTCCTGCCAAGTCAACAGGATTTCAAACCCAAAGAGAGCTGATATTTGTTTTACACCCCCATTTTCCAATGAGATAAAGATTAGATAAGGATTAGACACATTCCAAACGATTAAGAAAGCTGATAAAGTCCCCTCTTGGGCAGAAAGATCAACAGAAGGAGTGAGATGCTTCTTGAACCCTGATTTGAGAGGTTGCAGAGGACAACACAGGGGAATGTGTTTCTCCATCCCTGGAAGTGTCCAAGGCCAGGTTGGACGGGGCTTGGAGCAGCCTGGGATGGTGGAAGGTGTCCCTGCCTGTGGCAGGGGGTGGAATGAGATGATCTTCAAGGTCCCTTCCAAGTCAAACCATTCTGGGATTCCACGAAGCTGAAATCCCTCCTCCTCCTCCTCCTCCTCTGGGAAGTGGCAGCTCCCCAGAAAGAGGATTTACACCCATTTATTTTCCATTCCATTTGCACTGTGGTGGGAACACACCTCTTGGGACAGCCCCTCAGGCTTCCCAGAGCCTCTTAAATAAAATTATTTGTGAAGGATTAAGCACAGGGAGTTGGTCTCCAACCCCACCGACCGACTGAGACTGTGGATTCTCCTTCCCCGGAAGCTGAAAAAAGGGAAAAAGGATCATTGCCCTTTGGAGACACAGGATGCTGGGCTAAACTGCCCTTTCCTCTGCCCCAGGACTGCTGTTCCTCCATCCATTCCCAGAATCAGAGGATTTTTAGCATCTGCAGCAGCAGCTCCTGGTTTTAACTCAGGAGGTTCCCAAGTGGGAGTTCTGCAGTTTGGGATGACAAGATGATCCCAGCCAGCCTTGGGGTACATTTAAACCCCAGAGCAGCCTTAAGACAGATAAATCAATGACTAAATCAAAGAATCCTTGCCTCCACTAAAAATTGAATCAGAGAATTCAGAGTTTGATGAAGATTCTTCTGTGAAAATGATGAATTGAACCCCTTTTTTTTTAGGGGTTTTTTTTTGGTTTTTTTTTTGGCAACTCTTTCCACAAGACACTCCAACTCCTGGAGTAACGAGGTTATATCTCATAATCTGCGAGGGAAAAAGTATTTTAAAAGTTGTTCTTAACAGTATTTTATAAAGTCTCATTCTTGGAAGGGGAGGATGAGCAAACAAAACATTTCCTGCACTTCCCTTTTGGTTTCCATTGCAGTGGATGCCTCAGGCTTGTTCCAGGGACTCCACGTGCAGCCACATAAGGAGTTTGGAGAGGAGTTTGGAGAAGGTGTTTCCAGACTCCTGGAGGAAATCCCTTGAGGATTGCTCCTGGTTTCCAGTGGGACATGATCCACCCTTCTACCTCTGCTCTGCTGCTGCTCTCCGGAGCGAATTCCGCAGCCATCCATCCCGTTATCCAGCACTGTGTCCAACTGTTTGGATAACCACGGGGTGGTTACCCCTCTGCACATCCATCTCCCACCTGGAAAAGGGGCAGAGGGGTTTGTCACCCCCTTGGGAACATGTTATTTAGGGACTGAAGTTGGGAAGCACTGTTAGAACTGGAGGAACTCTCCCCTAGGGATGGAGGAACTGTGCCGGGAGGAAACACGGAGACAACTCGGATTGTTCAGCCTGGAGAGGAGAAGGGTTTGGGGGCAACTAATTGTGGCTTTCCAGAACCTGACAGGAGCTACAGGAAAGATGGAGAGTGTTTACAAGGGCTTGGAGGGACAGGACACAGGGAATGACTTCAAACTGACAGAGGACAGGGATAGGTGGGATATAGGAAAGGAATTCCTGGCTGGGAGGGTGGGGAGGGCCTGGACTGGATTTCCCAGAGAAGCTGTGGCTGCCCCTGGATCCCTGGAAGTGTCCAAGGTCAGGTTGGAGCAAGCTGGGCTAGTGGGAGGTGTCCCTGCCCATGGCAGGGGGTGGAACAAGATGGTCTTGAAGGTGCCTTCCAACCCAAACCATTCCATAATTCCATGATTGAATGGAAACAACCCCTTTGGCCTCAGGTTGTGGGTTGTAGTTTGGACCATAAATGCTAATAAGGATCATCTCTGTCCTACCATTTACTCCCTAATTTTATCAGCACTACCTGCTACGAGCGGTCCTGAGGCAACATCAAGGTTTGTTCTCCTTCCATAAAAAAGATCCAAGCATGTCTGGGTTGTGCTGTCAGTGTTCCCTGGTGTCCTACAGGAACCTCCTCTTCCCAGGAAGGCTGTGAAGGGAGCCATTTGGATGGTGGAGAGGCTGTTTCTTCCCACAGGTGTAAACTCAGCCCCTTCTCGCTGGCAAATAGAATATCTGATGGAAACAAAGAAATGTGGAATATCCTGAGCTGGAAGGGATCCACAAAGATGCTCAAAGTGTAACTCCTGGCTCTCCACAGGACAATCCCAGGAATCACACCACGTGCATCTCAGCATCCTTTGGGACTAGACAGCAAATATTGGGAAGGAAGAGGAAAGGAAACAGAGGTCAGGGATGAGGGAAGAACCTCTGGGTTCTACTGCAACAGGAACAAATCCACAAATGGGATGTTCAGGAAAGATTCTTCTGCTGACCTTTCATATGATCTGAGCACTGTGAGGAAGAGCTAGATGGGTGTGATGGGCTTCCAGAATGGACCTCTTTACTTCCACCACCAAGTTTTTACAGTGAGAACAATCATTCACTGGAAAACCCTTCCCAGGAACAATTTAGAGTCCCCAGAACTGGAGGTTTTCAAGATTTGCTTGGGCAGGTTCCGAGATAATCGACCTGGGCTTGTGGAAGGGGGTTGGAACGAGATGATTGAAGGTCCCTTCCAACCCAGGCCATCCTATCATTCTATAGGCTTCCTTTTGGACCAAATGATCTTTTGAAGTCCCTCTAACCTGGGCTGTTCAGTGAATTTACGCTTCACCAAGGTGCTGAAATAACATCTGAGAATCAACATTAAGTGGAGAAGACGGACAAGGTTTGTATCTCCCTCCCTGTTTCCATGAATTCTGAGTCCTCTCCCCATTCCCGTTGTTTTTGCACTTGGGCTGGAGCTCCTTGTGGCAGGAATTACATTTTTATGATGTGAAAAGTGCTGTAAAGTGAGAGCAGCATTTTCTCCGTGGTGGGTGGAGACAGCAAAGAAAACATTTAGGAATCAGGAGGCTTCGGTTTTGGGGTTTTGCTTGGTTTTGTTTAGTGGTGTTTTGCTTTTGTTTTGGGTTTTTCTTTGATTTGTTTTGTTTTTTCTTTTTTTTTTTTGGTTATTTTTATTTTGTTGCTTTGATTGGTTCATTTGTGGGTGTTGGGGTTTTTTTGGTCTTTTTTTTTTTTTTTTTGGTTGGTTTGGGGGTTTTTTTGTTTGGTTTTTTTTTTTGTTTGTTTGTTTGTTTTGGGTTTTTTAAAAAATTTTTATTATTATTTGTGTTTTTCTTTTGGTTTGGGTTTTTCTTCGGTTTTGTTTGGTTTATTTGTGTTAGACTGGACACACCTTGTGTGTGTGTGTGGAGATGTGCAAAACTGAGGTGTCTGCACGTGCCCAAATCCCTTTTTGCTCTGGCTCAGCTCCACCGGCTTCATCCACACAACAAACTCCACGAATCCCTGACATGTTATTCCCGGCTTTCCCGAGCAAGAATGAGCTGTGTGGTCCAACCAGAGCATAAAACAACACCTTGAGGGAACAGTAACGATGCTCTGACCTCAGCAAACCAACTTTCTGGGTTTCTCAGGCCACATCCCCGTGACCCAAAGGTGGAAAATCCGGGATAACGCTTCGGGAGAACCCCCCCGTGTTTGGGTGAAGCAAAATGGGGGCTGTGACACGTAAAAAACCCACTTCATTAGTCCTTTCCTTTGAAAAGCTCAGATCCCATTTGCATGTCTCTGGTTTATATGGGCATCCTATTGAATTTGGAATTCCCTGGGCCTGTTTTAAAGGCTTGCTTTGCCTCCATAAACCCACATCTGTTCTGGCTGGAAGTTCCCTGCTCTTGGCATGGGATTCAATTCCCAGTTTGCCACCTATACAGTCTGAACATGCAAAGCTTTGAGGCTTTTGCTGCTGGAGGGAGGCGTTTTTTTTCCCAGTTGTTTTCCGGGAGCAGCCCAGCATTCTCTTTCCTCTTCTCCTTTTCCTTCTTCTTCATCTCTCCCCAAATCCTCCCGATAACTTGACATGCCCCTGATCCCTTTCTGGATTGGCTGTGCCGTGAACAAATCCAGAATCTCCTCTCCCAGGTCCTTCCAGTTTCTAACCAGGATACAAACAGAAAATATTTCATCATAGAATCAGAGAATCAGCTGGGTTGGAAGGGACCTCCAAGATCATCCAGTCCAACCCTTGATCCAACCCTGCTGTGGTTCCCAGCCCATGGCACTGATGCCACATCCAGTCTGTCCTTAAACACCTCCAGGGATGGAGAATCCCCCTCTTCCCTGGGCAGCCCATTCCAATGGCTGAGCACCCTCTCTGCAAAGAAATTCTTCCCAATGTCCAACCTAACCCTGCCCTGGCACAGCTGCAGACCCAGCCCTCTTGTCTTGCTGATGGTTGCCTGGGAAAAGAGACCAACCCCCCCCTGGCTCCCCCCTCCTGTCAGGGAGTTGCAGAGAGTGAGGAGGTCTCCCCTGAGCCTCCTCTTCTCCAGGCTGAGCCCCCCCAGCTCCCTCAGCCTCTCCTCACAGCACTTGTGCTCCAGTCCCTTCCCCAGCCTTGTTGCTCTTCCCTGGCCCTGCTCCAGCCCCTCCATGTCCTTCCTGAGCTGAGGGCCCAGAACTGGACACAGCACTCCAGGGGTGGCCTCCCCAGCGCTGAGTCCAGGGGCAGAATCCCTTCCCTGGCCCTGTTGGCCACCCTGTTCCTGAGCCAGGCCAGGATCCATTGGCCCTCTTGTCCCCCTGGGCACACTCGGGCTCCTGTTCAGCTCCCTGGCCATCCCCACTCCCAGCTCCCTTCCTGCCTGGCTGCTCTCCAGCCCCTCTGGCCCAGCCTGGAGCTGCCGGGGGTTGTTGTGGCCAAAGGGCAGGACCCGGTAAGAAGTTCAGCTCTGCCCAGTGCCTTCAAGCCGAGTTCTTAAATTCATTTCCTCCTGAATCAGCTCAAAGTCCCACCCTCTGCCAGGGGTGATTCCCATTTCTCCTGACTGACAGAGTTCGGCGCTTGGACCCTTTCCCAACATTTGCTGCTGTCAAGCCAAGGGGGAATATTCCAGATTTTCATCTGCTAAGTGGATGAAGTTCAGGTGGACTCGGTTTAATCACCGTTTTCTGTCATTTTAGGTATTCCAAGGCACAAGAAACAGCAGATTTGGGTGTGTGGTGGTGGTTTTTGGTTTGTTTGGTTTTTCCCCCCCCCCGTATTTTCTGTTTGTTTGTTTGCTGTTTTTTGATTTTTGGTGTTGGTTTTTTTTTTTAATGTTCTTTTTTTTGTGGATTTTTGTGGGTTTTTTTGTTTTCATTTCGCTTCGGTTTTGGGGTTTTGTTTGTTTCTGTTTAGTGGTGTTTTGTTTTTGTTTTGGGTTTTTCTTTGGTTTTGGTTGTTTTTTTCTTTATTTGTTTGTTTCGTTTTTGTTCTTTTTTTTGTTGCTTTGATTGGTTCATTTGTGGGTGTTGGGGTTTTTTTTTAAGCTTTTTTTGATTGGTGTGGGGGTATTTTTTTTTTGTTTTTTTTTGGTTTTTTTGTTTGTTGGTTTTTTTTTTTGTTTTTTTGTTTGGCTTGGTTTGGTTTGTTTTTAATTTTTTATTATTATTTGTGGGGGTTTTTGGGGGAGGTTTTTCTTTGGTTTTGTTTGGTTTGCTTTTTCTTTATTTTTTTGTTTTTCATTTTTGTTCCTTTTTTGTTTTTGCTTTGATTGGTTCATTTGTGGGTGTTGGAGTTTTTTGGTCTTTTTTTGGGTTGGTTTTGGTTTTTTGGGGGGTTTTTTTGGTTTTTTTTTCATTTTTTTTTAATTTTTATTATTATTTGTGTTGCACTTTTGTTTTGGCTTTTTCTTTGATTTGTTTTGTTTTTTCTTTATTTGTTTGTTTTTAATTTTTGTCCTTTTTTTTGTTGTTTTGATTGGTTCATTTGTCGATGTTGGAGTTTTTTTGGTCCTTTTTTTTTATTGGCTTGGTTTGTTGGGGTTTTTTTGTTTCTTTAGTTGGTTTGTTTGTTTGGTTGGTTGGTTGGTTTTTTTTGGGGGGGGTGTTTGTGTTTTTGTTGTTGTTGTTTGTTTTTGTTTTGTTTTGGTTTTTTATTATTATTTGTTTGTTGGGTTTGTTTTTTTTTTAAATTTTTTTTATAATTATTTGTGTTTTTTTTTTTATTTGGGTTGATTTTATTTTATCATTGTCCTGATCTCCATCAAATGTAGCTGCTCCAAACTGAGTGAACATCAGCGTTTTCCATCAAATCCCTCACAAAGCAAATCCCTTCTGCCAAATAACGTGATGATGGTGTGAAAATGGCGTGAAACTGTGTCAGAAGGGATTTAGGTTGGATATTAGGAAAAAGTTCTTCCCCCAGAGGGTGGTTGGGCACTGCCCAGGCTCCCCAGGGCAGTGGGCACAGCCCCAAGGCTGCCAGAGCTCCAGGAGGGTTTGGATGATCCTCTGGGGCACAGGGTGGGACTCTTGGGGATGTTCCTGTGCAAGGCTGAGGGTTGGACTGGATGATCCTTGTGGGTCCCTTCCAGCTCAGCATGTTTTGGGATTCTGGACACCTCCCCAGATACTGAATCTCCTCCTCCTGCCCATGAAAGTGCCAAAAGAGGGTTTCTGCAACCAGGTTATGAAGATGATGAAGGGCCTGGATTTGAAGCCGTGGGAGGACACTGAGGGTACTCGGTGTGTTCAGCTGGAGCAGAGGAGACTGAGGGGAGACCTCAGTGCAGTTCCAAATTCCTCAGGAGGGGTAGAGGAGGGGCAGGGACTGAGCTCTGCTCTGGGGGGACCAGGGACAGCACCCAGGGAAGGGCTGGAGCTGTGCCAGGGCAGGCTCAGGTTGGATCTCAGGGAAAGGTTCTTCCCCCAGAGGGTGGTCGGGCACTGCCCAGGCTCCCCAGGGCAGTGGGCACAGCCCCAAGGCTGCCAGAGCTCCAGGAGGGTTTGGATGATCCTCTGGGGCACAGGGGGTGACCCTTGGGAATGTTCCTGTGCAGGGCTGAGGGTTGGACTGGATGATCCTTGTGGGTCCCTTCCAACACAGCATAGTCCGTGATATTTGTTTTAAACACATCTCTTTTTTCCATCTAGAAATCATCTAAAACACATCTATTGATCTTCCAAAGGTGCTGGAAGATGTCCCAGTGCTTCCTACGTAGAGCAGAATGATTTAAAAACTCACCTAAGTCGTGCTTGTTCGTAATGGATGTTTCTCCCCAAGAGACCCCACACATGTTGCTTTATAAACATATATATAAATACATATATATAAATATGTATATGTATAAATATAGAGCATGTCACAAACACTCCATATTTATAAATATATATATATAAAAAAATACAGAGCATCACAAACACCCCATATTTATAAATATATATACATATAAAAATATATATATATAAAAAAATAGAGAGCATGTCACAAACACTCCATACGTATAAATATATATATATATAAAAAATATATATAAAATATAGAGCATGTCACAAACACTCCATATTTATAAATATATATATATATATAAAAAAACATAAAGCACGTCACAGACACTGCCACCTGCCCCCACGTGACTCAGGGCAGCCAAACCTGCCCAGACATTTCAAAGGTCTCTCCTGCTTTGATCACCTGCCATTTTAACCAGGGAAAGGCAGCGCTGGTTTTATCCTGTTTTCCAGCTGAGCTGAGCCCAGGGCCGGCCTTGGATAAGTGTCTGAAGGAATGAAGGAAACCCAAGTGCCTTCTTTGAACTGCTGCATTCCTACACCAGCCTGGCTCACCCGAGATCATCACCTTAGACCTGGCTTGACCTTCTCAGGAGCTTTCACCACTAAGCTGACCTTCAACAAGCTCCAGTGAAGTTGTGGGGCTGTTTGGAGGCAGGACACAGAAAACTGATGTTTGAACAAGGAGAAGCACCTCCTGCACAAGGTCCTGTTCACTGCAAGAAGCCTCAGCAGCTCACCTGGCACTGGTGGCACCCAGAAATCATAGATTCATAGAATCATAGAATCAGCTGGGTTGGAAGGGACCTCCGAGATCATCCAGTCCAACCCTTGATCCAACCCCGCCGTGGTTCCCAGCCCAGGGCACTGATGCCACTTTCACCACTAAGCTGACCTTCAACAAACTTCAGTGAGGTTGTGGGGCTGTTTGGAGGCAGGATTGTTGGGGTGTCTGTGCAGGGCTAAGGGTTGGACTGTTTGATCCTTGGGGGATAATTCTGGGATATGGGCTCAACAAACCCCCCAGGATAAGGACGTGACTCCAGACTTAGGAGGTGAGAGGTGTGGAAGTCCAGCAAGAGTTAACCCTGGCACAGCACCCGGTGCCTCCCTGCCCCTCCTCTTCGCTCCCTGCCTTCCACCCTCTCCAAACGCCGCCCGTGTGTCCATTCCCAGCCCCCGGCGCTGACAGTTCGAGCCGCTGGCACGGGAATGTTTTCCCCTTCCCAGGGGCTCCTTATCTCCCTGCTTTTCACGGGAGCTCCTTGCAACGAGGCTTCCAGCTGGGTTTGGAAAACAAAACATCCCCGAGGTGCAGAACCAGACCCACCCGTTTTAACGAGCCCGTTGGTTTGCAGGTACTGCCAAAAAAAAAAAAAAAGTCGAGGAATATTTTGTGTGCTGGGATTAGCGATGCAATAATGAGATGAAAAGTGTAGGGATGGGGATGTCTGTATAAAAAACCCTCCAAAACTTGGGAAGAGGCGAATGGGACGTCATTAATTTTGCATTTCTTTGAAAGAAGTTGTTCTAAGAGAGGAAGAAGTGCCTGCGATTGCCATTTCTCCCTGGGACTGGAGTGCTGGGAGACAACCCCTGGCTGGAGGTTTGGTGGTTGCAACTCAAACCCACCTTGTTCCACCCGCCAAAAACTGACTCCAGGCCTCTGTGCTTCCCTTGCCATCACATTTAATGACTTTTCTGATACCTCCAGTGAGTGAAACCCCCCCTCCCCTTACCCTGCCCGAGGTGGCTGCAGGGGAATGTGCAGCACAAGCGTGACCTTGAGCCTCAGCAGCTGGAGTTTCCTTCCTAAGAGAGTAAATACAAGCAAAATCAAAGCTGGGAAAAAACAAAACAAACAAACAAACAAACCCCACAGTTGTGCTTTTCTGCTCTTTACAGTCCCAGGATTTTGAAGCCTCAAGGCTTGTGTGGTGAATACAGATGAGGGATGAGCGAGTGCCTGAAAAATAAGGTGTAGTTTCCCACAGTTCTACCCTCAGAAACTGTTGCATTTTCATTGGAGAAATCCTGAGGGAGAACCCAAGGGCCCTTAGGATGCAAGGGAACGACACAAAGCCATGTCAGGGAAGGTTAGGTTGGGTAGCAGGGACATGTTGTGCTCAAAACATGGTGAATACGGATGAGGGATGAGCGAGGGCCTGGAAAATAAGGTGTGGTTTCCCACAGCTTTTCCCCTCAGAAATTGTTGCATCTTTGTGGCAGGATAGTCCACCCTAACAGACCTAAAAGCCAACACTGCACACTCTGCAGCCCATCCTGCCACTTCAGCTGCTGGCCCAGGTCTCTGCCTTGGTGTTCAGTCATGCTGGGACCATCCTGGTTCCCCAGATTCCCAACACACATCCTTTTTTTGGCACTAGATGTGGCAGATAAGCTTGGCTGGGAGCCCATCAATCCCTGACTGCCAGTCCATCACTCCACAGCCACAACAGCCCAGTCCAAACTTCCATATGGAAGATTCTTCCACAGAATTCCTTGGAGTGTGGAGCCTCTCTCCCGAGAAGCAGGGACAGCTCTTCAGGGTCACTGCCCAGGGGTTGAGAGACAGAGAGAGACCTGCCCTCTCTGCCCTGGGGTGACTGACAGCAATCTCTGCTTAATGAGTGACAGCAATCTCTGCTTAATGAGTGACAGCAATCTCTGCTTAATGAGTTATCTCAACCTCTACTTGAGTTATAGCAATCTCTACTTAATAAATTATATCAATCTCTACTTAATGAGCTATATCAATCTCTACTTAATAAATTATATCAATCTCTACTTAATAAGTTATATCAATCTCTACTTAATAAGTTATATCAATCTCTAATTAATAAATTATATCAGTCTCTACTTAAGGATTGTTTCTCTTGCTGCCTTCCCTACAGTTGCTTTAACAGAATTGTTTTGTTACAGTCCACTCTGTTACTGTGCTATTTAATACTCTACTAGTAGGGTTTTTTTAGCTTTTACACTGTGTAGTAAACAATTCTGATGAGGATCCTCCGTCTGATCACCTGTTTGTTAATTTGTCGTAATAAATCATTCATTTATATGAATTTTTCTGTTTTGCCATCGTCAAAACCTGCGGGACAAAGTGGTTTAATAGCTCTATAATTCCTTTAAATTTAAACTGCTGACACACTCTGGGGCTAAGATGGGATTCAGCTGCACCTAAACCCTTCCCTGAGAAGGAGTTTGGGAAGCCAGGGGGTCCTTCCTGCACCTCAAGACTCGCCGGCAAGGCTTTGTTTTTAAAACTTGGTCTGAGCCTTCCACTCTCCCGTGCCAATGTTTCATTGGAGTCATCCTCAGGGAGAACACAAGGGCCATTAGGATGCAAGGGAAGGGCACAAAACCGTGCCAGGGAGGGTTAGGGTGGATATCAGGGACATATTGAGTTCCAAAACGTGGATATTCCACTAAAGAATATTTTTAGTGGTAAACGTGATGGTGGGGCTGGGTTGGCTCTTGGACTTGATCTTAGAGAGCTTTTCCAACCTTCTGTGATTCTTCATTGAAACAATGAAGGTTGTGCCCCACTACAAGGGGAAAAAGAAGGCAAGCACAGTGCAAAGTTAATTAAGCACTGAAATAATTTGCCTGTAGGGGCGTTGAATCCTCCATCCTTAGAGGTTCAGAGAGTCCTGACTGAACAAAGCCCTGAACTCAGTGAACCCTTTTAAACTCCCCAACCCAACCTGACATAAATGGAGAAAATCATGGGTGGAAATGGGACTGAGGAGAATGGAGATTAGATGATGATTATTATTCTATAATATACACAATTTCAAAAGATCCTCTTTTATATATGTTTATTTCCCCGTGCATTTATTTCTTTCAGATGTATAAAGAGACAGGGACAATCTGAGAATTAATTTGTGTGAACAAACCAAAAGATTTATTTCTGTATCCTTAGCATATAGAATATATTAATAAACCACCAGTGGTTTAAAGATATGTGTATAATAAATGGCTGCTAGCTAATTAATTTTATAACAGACTTTTATTTTAGTAATAATTATTAATAAAAATAAATAAAATGTGAAACATTCAAATAATTTATTATCAGAATGTTGGAACTGCAGATTTTTGGGGGGTTTTGAATGTTTTTTTGTGACTTCTGATGAAACTTTCAGTGACTGGAAGATGCTGAACAAAAATTAAACCTAATTTTTAATTGGATGTGACGGGTTGTCATTATCCCTGGAGTAAGACTTTGGTGCACTGAGGTTTCAAAGATCATCAAGTCCAATCATTAACCCAGGACTGGCAAGTCCACCCTAAGTCATGTCCCCAAGTGCCACATCTCCGTGTTTTCCCAGGGATGGAGATTCCAACACTTCCCATCCTGTTCCAAAGCCTGACCACCCTTTCTCTGATGAAATTTTCCCTCAAATCCAACCTAAACCTCCCCCTGGTGCAACTTGAAGCACCTCAGAGTTACCTCAGAGAGGAGACCAACTCAGTTGGCTACAACTTCTTTAAGGGATTGTAGGGAGCAGATGGATCTCAACCCTACCTGGAAAACAACCACCTCCTTTAAGGGATCGTAGGGAGCAGATGGATCTCAACCCTACCTGGAAAACAACCACCTCCTTTAAGGGACTTGTAGGGAGCAGATGGATCTCAATCCTATGTGGAAAACATTGCCAAAAATTCCCACCTGTTCTGTTTGCAACTCTATTCCCAGTGATCCTGAGTGATAACACACTTGGGGCCTGATTGATCCTCTAAAATTGGAGATTTTTGGATCGACAGAGTAAGAAACTCCATGAGATTTTCCTCAGTCCTGGATTTCAGGCCTGAACCACTCTTTCTGTGATGAAATTTTTCCTGAAATCCAACCTAAACCTCCCCCAGGGGGGGCAACTTGAAGCAGTTTCCTCTTCTCACTTGTTCCCTCAGGGAAGAGACCGACTCAGTTGGCTACAACTTCTTTAAGGGATTGTAGGGAGCAGATGGATCTCAATCCTCCATGGAAAACAACCACCTCCTTTAAGGGGTTGCAGGGAGCAGATGAATCTCAATCCTATGTGGAAAACATTGCAAAAAATTCCCACCTGTTCTGTTTGCAGCTCTATTCCCAGTGATCCCGAGTGATAACACACTTGGGGCCTGATTGATCCTCTAAAATTGGAGATTTTTGGATCGACAGAGTAAGAAACTCCCTGAGATTTTCCTCATCCTGGATCTCAGGCATTCAGGATCCAGCAATCCCAGGCAGGGATTGTCTGGTCTGAGTTACACCAGTGACCACCACTGCTCCTTCCAGTCCTCCCCCAACTAAATCCTAAAATAAACAACAACTAATGATAAAGTTGAAGGAAGTCTTAACAAGAGGAAATCGAATCAAAGGAATTTCTTTTTTTCTTTTTTCCTCTTGCCTTTTTTTTTTTCCTCTCTTTTCATTTTCCTTTAACCACAAATTGGCGACGAGGGAGAGGCAGCCAAGGAACTCTCAGAGCAAACAGAAGTTGGAAAAGGCCCTTAATCAACTCTGGAGGGGGAAGGAACCACTTCAGAAGGCTCCTTCAGACGACCTTCTGCAACCCAAGTGGCTGCTCTGCTTCTCATTTAGGGAATTGCAGCTTCAATGGATGCTTGAGGTTCTTCCAAAAGCTTTTACAGCCTCTTTATTCTGCTATTCCTTATTCCTTGAGGAGGTGAACAGATTAAGTTTTCAGTGCCCCCGTTTTGCCTCTGTAGCCAGGGAATGGTTTATTCACCAAAAAACCACACAGAATCAGATCCTTCTGTGGTAAAATCCCAACTTTCAGTGGGTTGGGAGGACCTTGAAGATCCACTTCCAACTCCCTGCCATGGGCAGGGACACCTTCCACTATCCCAGGTTGCTCAGAGCTCCATCCTGCATTAATTAAATCTATTTATGAGCCAAATCTGGGGCAGATATTCCTGTGGCAACCCCTGGGCCTGACCAGGGCACCCTGACCAGGGTCAACATTATTTTTTTGGGGGGTAGTTTCATCCTCTTCTCTCATGCCCCCTTTCACTATCCCAGGTTGCTCAGAGCTCCATCCTGCATCAATTAAATCTCTTTGTGAGCCCAACTCAGTGGAAATATTCCTTGGGCCTGACCAGGGCACCCATCTGGACCAACACTATTTCTTTTGGGTTATTTTCATTTTCTTCTCTCATTCTTCTCAACAGATACATAACTATCTGTGCTGGGAGTAGGGAACTGGATCAGCCACTGGTGAGGGGAGGCAGAATCAGCTCTTTCTGTGGTAAAATCCCAATTTACAGAGCATTTAAAGCTCCCCTCTGCACTCAAAGGCCTTGCCAAAGCCAAGCTCTGCTGCTCAGCCAGGTGCCTCTGTAGCCAGGGAATGGTTTATTCACCAAAAATAGATTAAGTTTGCAGTGCCCTCGTTGAAATGGGTAATAATTTGAATTTTAAAACCGAGCCTGGGCAGAATCGGAGCCTTGCTGAGGAATTGAGGCTCAAAACTTTCCACTAAGTGATCTAAACCAACGAGATATTAAAGCAAAGCCACCTTTTGGACAGAGCAAAGCTCAGAGCCAACAGTCCTGATGCTTTTAAAGCAGAAATAACTGTTTGATGTGTCAGCACATGAAGATGCACTCACAGAAGGTACAGAGGGAGCTCAATGTTCCCAGCACCAAAGGCTGAGTTTTTGTGCTCTCAAACTCACTGCAAAAGTCAATGGAAATGGAACAATTTGTCTTGGTAATCTGAGTGTCACTCACCCAATTATTATTAGACTGAAAATCCAGTTGTTCTGGTCAAGGGCATTAATATTGGAAACGAAAGTGTGAAAATCAGAGGTCAGAAACCTCCCCAGACAGCAAAAAATACGCAGAAAGGTTCGATACGACCGGTTGCTAATGGAGTTTTTGGAGAAATTGGGACTTTTTCCAGAAGCATTTGCTCAGTTGAGCTCATTGCAGGGTATGGGTAATCCTAAAATAAACATTGACAGTCCCTCATGTCCCAAGTTGAGTCAGATGCTCAAAAAAAAAAAATAAAGATCAGTAGAAAAATCATTCTGTTTTCTATTTCTATGATTCTATTTTCTGTTTCTGTGATTTCTATTTTCTATTTCTAATCTTGTCAAGTGGAAGGTTCTCTGCTCGTGGTGTGGGGGGTTGGAACCTGATGAGCTTTAAGGTCCCTTCCAGCCCCAAACCATTCTGTGATTTCATAATTCTAAATCACCAGCAACAACAGGAACTCTTTTATTCGAATTTTGATTTTAAGACCTTTAGGGAATCATATTTTCAAGTGGTTCTTTAGTGCTGTAAGGAAGAAACATGGAAATTTGGAAAGAAAAACAAGTGGAAGTCTCACACAATCACACGATTCTTGTAGCTGGAAGCTCAGGAAATAAAACACTAAACAGGGGACCTTGTACCAAAGAACCCACAAGATTTACCACAACCACCAGGCTCACACTGGGATATATGTTGTGATAGCAGGATATTTTACAGCTCCTAACCAGAGGGAAAAAAACCAAATCAAAATAACCAGAAAAGCTTCGCTCTGTTGGGCAAGTTCTGGTTCACCAAAAGGCAGTGCTTTAATTGCCCTCTTTATGTAAAAAAACACCATTATTTCCCCTCCTATGCCCCTGAAAACTCCTTTTGCTTGTAACCCAAGGACTAAAATATCATTTTGCACGTAACCTTTGCTTTGCAATTTACAGCAAAGGCCTTGGTTGGCTGCCAGTCTAATAATCCCCAACCCTGCAGACTGAAATGAAGACGTTAATATTGGTTTTTATGAAGCTGGTAATAAGGTAGAATGAAGCAGAGTTTAAAGCAAGTGCAGGTGGAGGAGATTTTATGCCAAAGAATTTAAGAATGTTTCTTGAGAGTGGCCATTCCCAGCTCCAGGCAAAGACTCTTGGGAAGCACAAGGGGAATTCCTTCTTTTTGGGTGTTAATCTTGGGATTTAATCAGAGCCCTTCCTTTTTCACTGCAGGCACAGGATCCCGGGGTGGGGCAAGTTGGAAGGACCACAATGGGGCATCTGGTGTCACCTCCCTGCTCCAGTAGGACCATCCCAGAGCACGTGGGTTGTGTCCAGATGGTTCTGGAATATCCCCGGAGAGGGAGACTCCACATCCTCTCTGGATGATCTGTTCAGTGCTTGGTCTCTGCGCATCTTCCTCAGGTTCAGGTGGAACTTCCAGGGCAATCCATGGGAGTTTGGTCCAGCTGAGCCTTGGAAAGATTAGTTTTCAAGAGTCTGGTATCCTGTGAGCTCCTTCCGTGCTCTGTGTCGTTCCTGAGGAAACTCCTGGAATTTTCATGGCTTCAGCTTCGGGATATTCCTCAGAAAAAACGCCAGCACAGGCAGAAAGATCAGGTCTAACAAATTCCTTCAGGCCTGTGAGGTGACTTTGGTGAGTAACCATTGCCTTTTGAGACAACCTGGGTATCATAAAATCATGGAATGCTTTGGGTTGGAAGGCACCTTAAAAATCATCTCATTCCAACACCTTCCTCTAGCCCAGGTTGCTCCAAGCCCCATCCAACCTGGCCTTGGACACTTCCAGGGATCCAGGGGCAGCCACAGCTTCTCTGGACAACCTGTGCCAGGGCCTCCCCACCCTCACAATAAAGAACAAATCTCTCCCCTCTGTCTCACCTGCTTTCCAAAGTCACACTCCTTGCTGGGTCTGGAGTTCTATCTGTCACATCTTTTCATGTGGGACAACTTCTTTTCACGGGGACAACTCAAAGGTTACTCCTTGATTTTTCCAGGCACCTGAATCCCTCTTTTGTTCTGTTGCCTGGGCATGAATTCCCATGGAATTCCTTTTGCTTGGTGCTGTGTTTTCTGGATTCAGACTGTGGGTTCAGATGGCTGAATTTTTTAGATGTCCAGGTGTAGGAGCTGCTCCTTCTGGCAGACTCTGAGCTTGGAGGGAACAGTCCAGCACATGAACACAGCTGGTGCCACGAGAGAAGGCAAAATACAGGTGTCCCCCTGATCCCATTTCACATCCCAGACCCGTGTGGATGGCTGGGATATCCCTACAGCACCTCCAAAGCACCTGGTACCTGCTGTTGTGCAAATAAATCCTGCCATGATCAGGGGATTCATCCCACCCTAAAGCTGATCCCTGCTCTGGTGTGTTCTCCTGGGGTCTCTGAGACATTTCTGGTGACACAGGGTTACAGTTGTCATCGTGGTGACATTTAGAGTGACAGGATCTGACATGGGAGCAATAGGAGATGCATATTCCCTCTGGAGAGCAGTGGGATACCCTTCCCTGCCAGAAAGGGAGGACAGACCCATTCACATGCCTGAAGAGGGATCTGAGAGCCTTTTCCACAATTATCAGTGAAGAATTTCTCACACCACCTGTCTAAATCCTTTATGGATCAAGACAGAAAGTAGGATTAGTTGTAGATGACTCCAATTGGAGCCATATTCCTTCCTGGAGCCAGTGTGGATATACCTGCTACAGTCACCTGAGTCTAATTCATCTCATCCCAAAGTAAATAATTCCTCCAAAGTGTCCCCACTTCTTTTAATTCAACAGAAAGGGAACCCAGGCTATGAGGTTCACCTTAAGAAGTCTTCATTGCCTAAAGGTATTGGGGGAGTTTGATCTATAGTTAACAAATCTAGATTTATACAACAAAAAAAAATAAAAGAAATCCAATTCTGGCTTATTTTTAGGCTCTAGGTTCCATTTACACGAGGGAATCCACGTCCCTTTAGAAAGATATCATTTCAGAAATGTCACAAATAACAGATCCGCTTTGCACATCTGTAGCTTTGTTGCCATCCCCATCTCATCAGAAAATGTTGGGATATACAAGGTTTTCCCCTCTTTTAGGCTTTGAATCCAAGGTCTGACCTGAAAAAGCGATCCCAGGTGATCAGGGGCACAGCATTTAATTTATTCAGTTTATTCAGCATTTAATTCATTCAGTTGCTGATGGCCCACGAGAGAGTGAAACCCCGGCAGCACGTGCAGATACTCGAGTTCTGAAGGACCATCAACCCCTCAATATGTGGGTGAAACCAAAGCAGCTTTCAGCAAGTCTTCAGCTCAGAATTCCCAAGCTGTGGCAGCAAAGTTTAGCTGCTCATCTGAGACAGTTTAAGGACGTTCTGATCCTTTATGTGGCAAATGAAACCACCAAAAAAAGGGCATTTCTCTTCCATCGTGGGTGACTCATATATTTTTCATGGGGTTCATACAGCCAAGATGAATCCCAGAAGTTTTGGCTCCCCTTTGAGTGCCCTCCCTCTGTTTCAGGGAGCACAGGGGTGGCACAGAGAGGCTCCCTGAGATCCCCCCGAGCTCTGTGATCCTCCCCTATCAGTGCCCTGACCCGCCGACGCCTCTTTTGGGTTATCTGCGGGTCATGGGAACCACGGCGAGTATTTAAAGCCCAGCAGGTCTCTGGGAAGCTGAGGGGAAGGAGTGAGCCAAGGGGGGATTGTCACAGCCCCCTAATCTCCACTTACAACGTTGATTTGAGCTGCTCTTTCCACTGCCCCACCGCTGGCAGTGTGGTACCAGGTCAGGGTATTTATATCACACTCCACACACTTCACGTGTCATGGAAAGAGGCTCCAACATCTCCTCACCACCCCTCCTTCCTTGGCCTTGATTTTTTGCTTCTTTCCTCCCCCTCCTCCTTCTCCTCCTGGTTTCCCTCGACTGCTTTGAGCTCAGGATGGTTTTAAATAGAAACCCCCTCAGCACAGCACGGGATAAAAACTCTTCCAGAGGACGGAGAAGGAGCTTTCCAGAGCAATTTTTTTTTTGCAGGGAATGCTTCAGGCCAAAGCAGGACACTTCTGTTTGTGAGCAATTTAATTTGGGAAATTCCTTCTAGGAAGAGCATGAGGCAGCCCCACTGGGCAGGAACCAGCCAGAGCTTTGTCAGCAAGAGAATCACGGAGTTATCCAGGTTGGAAAAGGCCTCCAAGACCACTGAGCCCCCACCTTGACACCCAGCCCTGTGCCCTGGGGTCGTTTTCCCGAAATTTGAAAATAAATGACAAAACAAGGAGAACACTGATATAACATTCCCCTTGGAGAGTGGTTTTCCTCGAGCCCAGCTGGGGAGAACCCAAATTTATAATGTTCTGGGTGCAGTGTTAAAACTGCCATGAAGCTGCATCCGGCTCTGCAGTGCTGGGTTTGGAAAATGTTGGGTTGGGATAGCGTGGGTAACATCCAAGCAATGTGGATATAAATGAAATGGTCTGGAGACAGAGAGAATATCCTGGCACTGATGTCTCTAATGTCCTGGGAAGGTCAGGAAAAGCATCATGGAAGTCACTGTATGCTCAGGGCAGTCTTGCCTGTAGTTCCATCAGAGAACCATGGGATGGTTTGGGTTGGAAAGACCTTAAAGATCATCCAGTTTCAACTGGTTTATTCACCAAAAAAACAGACAACATCAGTTCTTTCTGTGGTAAAATCCCAATTTACAGAGCATTTAAAACTCCCCTCTGCATTCAAAGGCCTTGCCAAAGCCAAGCTGTGCTGCTCAGGGCCAGTCGGGTGCCTCTGTAACCAGGGAATGGTTTATTCACCAAAAACCCAGAGAGAATCAGATCCTTCTGTGGTAAAATCCCAACTTTCAGTGGGTTGGGAGGATCTCGAAGATCCACTTCCAACTCCCTGCCATGGGCAGGGACACCTTCCACTATCCCAGGCTGCTCAGAGCTCCATCCTGCATTAATTAAATCTATTTATGAGCTCAATCCAGTGCAAATATTCCTGTGGTATCCCCTGGTCCTGACCAGGGCACCAATCTGGGTGAACACCATTTTTTTGGGGGGTAGTTTCATCCTCTTCTCTCATGCCCCCTTTCACTATCCCAGGTTTCTCAGAGCTCCATCCTGCATCAATTAAATCTCTTTGTGAGCCCAACTCAGTGGAAATATTCCTTGGGCCTGACCAGGGCACCCATCTGGGTCAACACCATTTTTTGGGGGTTATTTTCATTCTTTTCTCTCATTCTCCCTCAAAAATACATAACTGTCTGTGCTGGGAGTAGGAAACTGGAACAGCCATTGGTGAGGGGAGGCAGAATTTTTCTGTGGTAAAATCCCAATTTACAGAGCATTTAAAGCTCCCCTCTGCACTCAAAGGCCTTGCCAAAGCCAAGCTGTGCTGCTCAGGGCCAGTCAGGTGCCTCTGTAGCCAGGAGATGGTTTATTCACCAAAAAAAAAAGGAAAAGCAACCCAGAAAAAATGTGGATGCCTGATTGTGTGCTTAAAGCATTTCTCCAAACATCCTGCATTAGAAAAACACGTCCAAGCCCTGCCCACAGAGAGCCAACAACCCAGATTTTCCCCGAAAGCATTTGATCCCAAAGATGAGAAACGTATGGGGAGTTTATTCTCCTATTTCCCTTCTAGGGGAGGGAAAAAAATAAAAATAAAATAAAATAAAAAAAAAGCTCAGAACACACATATATCAAATAATCAGAATAATTACCAAATAAATACAAAGCAGCCAGTTGGCAAAGGCAGTCACTCAAGAGATATTTTCCCCCCTAATACCATCCAGGACCACTCATTTAATGGTGTGTATTAAAAAAGAAACCAAACCAAAAAAGCTCAATTTTTGTGACCTACTATGGTCCTGTTGCTGCAGAGAATGTCTCCACATTTGCTTTGAATTATTCTGTGCTTGGTCTTTTATTTTCCTCCCCTTTTTCTTCTTTTTTTTTTGTGCCTTGTTATTCTATGTGTTTCATATTGTTTTTATGTTTTCTTTCTCGGAATGTTTAATCCTTCTTTGTCTCCTCCAGTCCTGTGACAGTAATGGGCTGCTGAATGGAGCTTTTTTTTTTTAATTCAATTTATAACTAATCAACAAATGTCTTTCTCTCTCTCTCCAGCATTTGTGATAAAGCAGCATGTCCTGTGGCAGGGAATTATGGAGGAAATCCTGTGGTATGTGTATTTTGTGCCTCACAGATGAAGGGGGCACACCCTGCCTGCAGGGACTTTTCCTCCTCAGCATCTCACATCTTCTCATTTAAATTTAATTTAAGAAGCAGCTAAAAAATGCAGCAGTTTTTTCTTCTCTATTTTCTATAAATCCATGGAATTGGGGGATTTTACAGCCTGAACAGGTATTCACACAGAATGCCATTAACTGCTTGCATTTCAGAATCTCTTGACATCCTTTATTCCCTTAAAGTTCAGGAATGTTCCTGCTGCTCTCCAGGTGTTACAGATGATGAAATCTGGGGAATTCATGGAGCTGACTTAGTTTGTACCACTCATAAATCAGAGCTCTGGAGCTTTCCAGTCCCTTCCTCCATCCTCTGAGCCACGTGGCCTCCCTCTAATTCCTTCCCAATTAGTCAAAGTGCTCAAGAACATAAGGATGCCAATAATTATCCTTTGTAGCCCACTGTCCTTTTTTTTTCAGTGAACCACAGTAAACTATTTTAGGGAAAGAGTATCAAAAACATGGAAAACATGGATTTATTTCAGGGATCACTCAGGACATGATGCCACTGGATACATTTGCAGTCAATAGCTGGATTTCCCTCCCTCTAATTCCTTCCCAATTAGTCAAAGTGCTCAAGAACATAAGGATGGCAGTAATTAGCCTTTGTAGCCCACTGTCCTTTTTTTTTCAGTGAACCACAGTAAACTATTTCGGGGAAAGTGTATCAAAAACATGGAAAACATGGATTTATTTCAGGGATCAGTCAGGCCGTGATGCCACTGGATACATTCACAATCAATAACTGTATTTCCCTCGATGTTGGATGTCTTGCCTAAAATTATGCAACATCTTAACCCCAACATAAAGACAAAAATTTGGGGTAAAATTCCAAGATTGCCAGTTTGCCATGGGTTTGCATTTCATGGATACAAAGACAGGCTTGTAACTAGAGTAGTCCCCAAACCAGGAATGTTTCTAATGGAATATGAAGTTAAATTCTGAGATTATTTTGTCCCTCTCTCTGTCTTATAACACCAGGGAGCTCGGGTGCTTTTTGGCTCTCCAAATCCCAATGGATTTCCCCATGGAAAGGAAAATCTTCTCCCTTCCCACACTCCTCAGTCTTTCACGACCAAGGCCTTGCTTAAGTGCTTTGGGAAATTCGATCCTGGCTTCTCATCGACCTGGGATCAGCCCTGCTTGAATCCCAAGGCAGAGGGAATGAGGAAAGAACAGGACTTTGCTGTTTGGAAGAAAGGAGGGGAGAAGAAGAGGACAATGAAATGGGAATTCTTTTGCTCCCAGGGGACTGCTCTGATCCCACAATCTCACTTCAACCTTGACCTTTCACGTCGTCAGTGCAAAAACCCAAACATATTAAACATGGCCTGGGGTTCCTGTACAAGATACCAGAAACTGAGGAAGAGAAGGGAGAGAGCTGGAATATTCTGGGGCCAAAGGAAAAGCCTGATTGATAGATGAGGCCCTGGGGAGGGCACTGTTAAGATTTCCTGTCTTTTCTGAACATCTCAGTGTTTCTGCCTTAAAAAAAAAAGAAAAGAAATAGGGACAGTCCTCATTTTTTCCCTAATTTTTTTTTTTGTTTTGAAAGAGAAAGGCAGGGGGGGAAAAATCCTGCTCAGGTTTTTTTATGGGGCGTCTTGCCAGGCTTCTGTCAGCACCAGGAAAACTGTTCCTTCAGCAGACACATCTGGGCAACTTCACGCCCATTCCTGATGTCAGCTGTCAAATCCCATCCCAGATAAAAAGGAGAACAGTTCCCCATTCCCAGAGGAAAAAAAAGGGGAGGTTTATTTAATTGGAAAGTGGGTGTTTAGGAGGAGAAGAGATAATTCCTTAGGGACAACATCTTGAATGGCCCATCCCTGGTGTCTCTTCCTTATTTTTCCACCTTCTGT
>NW_024105180.1:39395-80996 GCF_003945595.2 Pipra filicauda
TGAGTCTCTCCAAGGATGGATATCCCCACAAATTCTCTGGCCAACACCTTCCACTGCTTGACATCCTGACAATAAAGAAGCTTTTTTTTCTTACATTTTAACATATTAACATTTTAACACTAAAATTGAAATTTTTTCCTTACATTTTAACATTAAAATTGAAATTTTTTCCTTACATTTAAACATTTTAACATTGAAATTGAAATTTTTTCCTCACATTTGAACATTTCAACATTAAAATTTTTTCCTTACATTTGAACATTTTAACATTAAAATTGAAATTTTAACATTAACATTTACACATTAATGTTCACATTTGTGTTTGTAGGGTGTAGAAACTGTGTTTGTGCAGCTCCAAGAGCTGAAATACTCTGACCAGGTGCTTTGAGCAGCACTTTGGGGCCCTAATTGAAAAGAGATGTTGCTTTATAATCTCTGTTATTGGCATTTATATCCCCCATGGAACAGCAGAATAATAAGCCACAGTGTGTTCCCACTACGTGGCAAAATGGATTTCCACTCATCGGTCGTTTCTTGTCTCTTGTTTCAGAGAAAAAAAGTGAAGAAATCGCTCAAATTATCGTTTTAAATGTCTATTAAAATGACACATTTCATCTTCCTCGGGTTTGGAGAAATAATTCCGTGGCAAAATGGATTTCCACTCATCGGTCGTTTCTTGTCTCTTGTTTCAGAAAAAAAAGCGAAGAAATCGTTCGAATTATCATTTTAATTTTCTATTAAAATGACACATTTCATCTTCCTCAGGTTTGGAGAAATAATTCCGTGGTTCTCCAACGCAAAGAAGGGACAGACAGACGTGGCAGATGCTCGTCCTTCCCTCCTCACTCACCCAAAAATTCTCTTGATGGGAGACTAAGGGAGGAAATGAGGCTTCCTAAAGGAGGCTTCCATTGCTGTTCCCTTAAATCCAGGGCAAGGAAAGAAACCTTGGAAAGACCAGGATTATCCAGTGGAACCTCACCTTAGGCTGAGCTCAAGGATCAGTTGAGCCCTGGATAGTTTGGAAGAAGCTTTCTGGCCAAATCCACGCTGAGGTTTCCTCCTCACGTCATTCCAAACCTCCTCAGACATTAAATCGAGGCGAGTCCTTGGGGAGAGTTTGAAAACCCCCTGAAGCCCGTGGGAATGTTTCCATGGATTTTTTTTTTTGGGGGATTGAACCACAATCCCTTTCCAGGACAGAGCTTTGTCCTGGAGCTCCACGCTGGGAATTCAGCTGCATTTTTGAAGTGTTTCAGAATCTCCCCAATAAAAAAAGACAGATCCCAGCCCAGCCTTTCAGACAAGCTCTGCCACGTCCCAGGGCGATGGAACTCCTAAAAAAACCCCTTCCTGAATCTTTCAGGGAAGTCATAACCGGGATTATTGCCCTTGTAAGTTATTTTTCCCAGCGTTATTACAGCGCACTTGGGGGCCATAAAGCCATATATTGCAATAAATAATGTATGGAGAGCTATGGAAAAATGTCATAAAAATGCCCCCAAAACGTAGGACATAAAAAATACAGGAGGGAAAAAAAAAGAATTCTACTGTTGAAACATAAAATGAATTTGAAAGAGGGACAAGAAAGTGAGTTAAAAAATCCCAACATTATAAGAAAAGTTGCTTAAACTGGAATATGAATTATATCTTTAATATGAATGGAAAAATGGTATCAAAAGTCATTGAAATTGTTCAGAAATAATAATAATAGTAGTAGCAGTAGTAATAATAATACAACAAATATATAATAAATATAATACATAATTATACTAATATATTAATTATTGAATGATGATTTCTTTTTTTTTTTTTTTTTTTTTTTTTTTTTTTTTTTCTTTTTTTTTTTTTTTTTTTTTTTTTTTTTTTTTTTTTTTGCTTTTTATTTCTTGCTCTTATTAATAAGATCTAATATATTGATAATATTAAAATATCATGTGACTATTATTATAATTTATTATTGTTATCAATTATTGTGATTAATTATTCCTTCTTTTAAGGTACAAGAGGGGGCTGAGAAGTTTAATATTTTCCTCTCTCAGACTCAGAGCTTTCAAAGAATTTTGTGTCAAGCAATTAATAAATTTGTAATTAATAAATTTGCAATTAAAAAATTGTAATTAAAAATTGTAATTAAAAATTGTAACTAAAAATTTGTAATTAATAAATTGTAAGTATTAAATTAGTAATTAATAAATATAATAAATGATTCATTTGTAATTGATAAATTAATAAATTTGTCCAGCAGTTTCCAGCTACTAAGGGACCTCTCAGGAAGTTTTATTTCACCATCTCATCACTTAATTTCTATATATTAACTTTTATTTTATTTTGTTTTTTCTGCCTTTGAGTATCACTTGACAGCAGAGGGAAGAGGAGAAAACTTCCAAAGAAAGAGAATGGAGCTTTTTCCTGCCTTTGGGAAGGTTTGTACAAATGGCTTTTTAAATTAAACGAAGTTCCAGGGACAGTTTATGATCCGAGGGAGAAATAATTTCCCCAGCCAGCAGAGAAAAAATAAAGGACAATTTGAACTTCAGTTGACAAATGTCAGAGGTTGGAGCTGAATTCTTCGGGACAAAGCTCTCCAAAGCCTTTGGGATAAGTGGAAGATTCTTTTGGATGCACCAATCAAGGTTTGGTGCCCACACACTGTTCCCAAAATGTGTAAATAAGAAAGTCTGACAGTTAATTGGAGGTCACAATTAGCAGGAGACAGTTCATGGAAGGGTTATTTTTGTTTTATTCCTTCATTCAGACCTTTAAGGGGAATATTATTCCAGGGCCTAAAGGGGCTCCAAGAGAGCTGGAAAGGGAATTTCCACCGGGGCCTGGAGTGGCAGGACAAGGGGGAATGGCTTTAAGCTGAAGGAGGGCAGGGTTAGATGGGATATTGGGAAGGAATTCTTGGCTGGGAGGGTGGAGAGGCCCTGGAATGGATTTCCCAGAGAAACTGTGGCTGCCCCTGGATCCCTGGAAGTGTCCAAAGGCAGGTTGGAGCAACCCGGGCTACTGAAAGGTGTCCCTGCTCTTGACAGGGGGTGGGATGAGATGATCTTTAAGGTCCCTTCCAACCCAACCCATTTCATCATTCTATGATTATATAATTATTTTATAAAGTCATCACCTTCCTTGCTATTTGAGGCTAAGAAGAGTTGCACTGTCCACGCGTGTCTCATCCCAGAGGAATTCCATCCACCCTTATGGATGTTGGTGGAAACTGTAAGTGGCACACAAGGCTTTAGGTGGGAAAATCTCAGTTTCCACATCTCCATGTCTGATGTGCAGCCCAAGTCAGGGATTTATTCACATTATTCCATATTAAATAGAAATAGAGATGCACCTGAAGAGAATGGATTTAACTTCTTAACTTCCTACACAGGATAGGTCGATATCTTCTCCAAAAACCTTGATCCTCTTCACTGACTCCATCCCATGCAAGTACCAAGTCTACATTTAACCAATAAAAGCCAAATTTAGTTAATCCAACCCTCTGTTCAGCTTGTCTTTATTTTGGTGGTTTTCACCAGTGGACAATTAATCCAACCCTCTGTTCAGCTTGTCTTTATTTTGGTGGTTTTCACCAATGGATAATTAATCCAACTCTCTTTTCAACTTGTCTTTATTTTGGTGGTTTTCACCGGTGGATAATCTGTTGATTCTGAGTTGGCCACATCGATGAGCACTTAAAATCACTCTCACTGTCTGCAAAATTGAGGATTTGGCTCAGTTAGTGCTGAAAACTCCCGAGAGTGGCAGATAAATAAAACAGAGAGGAGATGAGGAAGGGCTTTCATTTCGAACAATCGGTCTGAAGATCGACGGCCCCGTCTCGCATTTACAAGTCAGAGAAATCCCAGCGTTCCTCCAGTGCCCAAAAATCACAGGAATTTTCAACTGCAGCCCCAGGGAGACGTTCCCAGAGCCCACAAATCGGGGCCCTGGGTGGATGTGGAACGTTGACCGTGCAGAAAACGCGGAAGAGCGGCGCTGACGGAGCGAGGCCGCCGGTCCAGGGGCCGGTAAATATTATTCCTGGTAAATATTATCCCTGATAAATGTTATTCCTGGTAAATATTATTCCTGGTAAATATTATTCCTGCCCAGCCTGGAGGCTGCAAAGCTTGAAGAAGTCAGGCTTGGAGTTTGTTTTCCCAGTTTTCAAACCCGTTGCCTTTGCACAGAAGCGCCGCGGAAAATCTCCCGCCGTGTCTGCGCCCGGGAGGTCTCACCTGGAATGTCGGGGAGGTTTTGAGTGTCAAAATATAAGGAAGGGATTGAGCCATTGGAGAGTGTCCAAAGGAGGGAGTGAGGATTGGGAAGGGCCTGGATTTGAAGCCGTGTGAGGACGCTGAGGGCACTTGGTGTGTTCAGCTGGAGAAGAGGAGGCTGAGGGGAGACCTCAGTGCAGTTCCAACGTCCTGGGGGGGAGCAGGAGAGCTCCAGAAGGGTTTGGATGAGTCCCACCATGGCCCTGAGAGTATCATCCCAACCTTGACGTTCTGGAGAGCTCCAGAAGGGTTTGGATGAGTCCCACCATGGCCCTGAGAGTATCATCCCAACCTTGACGTGCTGGAGAGCTCCAGGAGGGTTTGGATGAGTCCCACCATGGCCCTGAGAGTATCATCCCAACCTTGACGTGCTGGAGAGCTCCAGGAGGGTTTGGATGAGTCCCACCATGGCCCTGAGAGTATCATCCCAACCTTGACGTTCTGGAGAGCTCCAGGAGGGTTTGGGTGAGTCCCCCCATGGCCCTGAGAGTATCATCCCAACCTTGACGTTCTGGAGAGCTCCAGGAGGGTTTGGGTGAGTCCCACCATGGCCCTGAGAGTATCATCCCAACCTTGACGTGCTGGAGAGCTCCAGGAGGGTTTGGGTGAGTCCCACCATGGCCCTGAGAGTATCATCCCAACCTTGACGTGGTGAACAGCTCATCACATGGAAGTTTCTCATCCCTGAGAGTATCATCCCAACCTTGACGTGGTGAACAGCTCATCACATGGAAGTTTCCCCTCTCAGGAGCCTCTTGGTAAGAGCTGTTCAAAAGGTTTCACTCTCGTTGCATTTGAACTCGGATGATATCCTTGTTTCGGCCTCGACGGCAAAAGCAAATTATTTTCTCATCATTCAGATTAAAGATTATTAAAAATACATTTGATTTGTTTGCATTTCATCCAGTTGTTATTATAAAGTCTGGTTCTCTCACTAAGACACATTCCTGCAGAGAAAGGGAGACCATGAGTGGCACAGTTATGGTCAGTTTAGGGATAAACTGGGTTGTCATTCCATCCGTGGAAAATCCCAGCAAAGGAGACTGGGAGGTGCCAATACCAGCTTCCATATATAATAACTTATCCAACAGCTAATAATTTATAATAATAACTTATCCATAGTAATAAATTATAACAATAAAAACTTATAATAATTATAACTAAAAATACAAATAAATATAAATAATAAAGAAAATAAATGAAATATTTTAAATATTTAATTATATTTATATATTCATATATTTATTTGTTCATGTATATTTATATTTTTATTTCACTCATATATATTTATTCATATATATATTGATATGTATTTATATATTTATTATATATGAAATCACTAATAATTTGTAATAACTTATCAATAATATGTTATAACAATAACAACCAAAACTTATAATTATTAATAGAAATAAAGATAAATATAAATAATAAAGAAAATAAATGAAGTATTTTATATATTTCATTATATATTTAATATATATTTATTAATATATATCTATATTTCTATTTTATAAATATATATTTAGTCATATATATTGATATGTATTTATATATTTATTATATATGAAATCACTAATAATTTATAATAACTTACCCATAATAATAAGTTATAACAATAACAACCACCACTTATAATTATAACTAAAAATACAGATAAACATAAATAATAAAGAAAATAAATGCAATATTTCATATATTTCATTATATTTATATATTCATATATATTTATTCATATGTATTTATATTTTTTATTTTATTCATATATATTTATTCATATATATTCATATGTATTTATATATTTATTATATATGAAATCACTAATAATTTATAATAACTTATCCATAATAAGTTATAATAATGACAGCAACAACTTTTAATAGTTATAACTAAAAAATACAGATAAATATAAATTATAAATAAAATAATTGAAAGAAATATATTAATAAATAATGAATAATGTTAGTACTATAATATAATATAATGTAATATATAAATATATAAATACGAAATAAAATAAAAAATGAAATAATAATTATTATAATAACTTATAATAATAACTTGTCCAATCTCTAATCCAGCTGCTTATTCAAAAATACAACCAGTATCTGCCAGAAAAAGTGAGTTTTCTGCCCAAGGCAGGACCAGCTTCTGATCACAAAAAACATTCTCCTGCATTTAAGGCCTCCAAAATATCTACATTGTCTACATGGGACAGAGATGTGACCTAAAATATCTGCACTGTCCACGGGGGACACTTAGATCTGACCTAAAACATCTGCATTGTCCACATGGGACACTTAGATCTGACCTAAAATATCTGCATTGTCCACATGGGACACTTAGATCTGACCTAAAATATCTGCACTGTCCACATGGGACAGAGATCTGACCTAAAATATCTGCACTGTCCACGGGGGACACTTAGATCTGACCTAAAATATCTGCACTGTCCACGTGGGACACTTAGATCTGACCTAAAATATCTGCATTGTCCACGTGGGACCCAGATCTGACCTAAAATATCTGCACTGTCCACGTGGGACCCAGATCTGACCTAAAATATCTGCACTGTCCATGTGGGACCCAGATCTGACCTAAAATATCTGCACTGTCCACGTGGGACACTTAGATCTGACCTAAAATATCTGCATTGTCCACGTGGGACACTTAGATCTGACCTAAAATATCTGCACTGTCCATGTGGGACCCAGATCTGACCTAAAATATCTGCATTGTCCACGTGGGACACTTAGATCTGACCTAAAATATCTGCACTGTCCACGGGGGACACTTAGATCTGACCTAAAATATCTGCATTGTCCACGTGGGACCCAGATCTGACCTAAAATATCTGCACTGTCCATGTGGGACCCAGATCTGACCTAAAATATCTGCACTGTCCACGGGGGACACTTAGATCTGACCTAAAATATCTGCATTGTCCACATGGGACACTTAGATCTGACCTAAAATATCTGCACTGTCCACGGGGGACACTTAGATCTGACCTAAAATATCTGCATTGTCCACATGGGACACTTAGATCTGACCTAAAATATCTGCACTGTCCACGTGGGACACAGATCTGACCTAAAATATCTGCACTGTCCACGGGGGACACTTAGATCTGACCTAAAATATCTGCATTGTCCACGGGGGACACTTAGATCTGACCTAAAATATCTGCATTGTCCACGGGGGACACTTAGATCTGACCTAAAATATCTGCACTGTCCACGTGGGACACTTAGATCTGACCTAAAATATCTGCATTGTCCATGTGGGACCCAGATCTGACCTAAAATATCTGCATTGTCCACATGGGACACTTAGATCTGACCTAAAATATCTGCATTGTCCATGTGGGACACTTAGATCTGACCTAAAATATCTGCACTGTCCATGTGGGACACTTAGATCTGACCTAAAATCTGGAGAGGCAGCAAGAGGTGAGGGGAGGTCCCCCAGGATTTAGTGATCCCAGCTGATCTCCTTCACTCACAGGTCTTGGAATTCTGAGACTGTTTTAATTGAAATTAAATTTAAATTTAATATTGAAATATTTTGAAATATTTTAAATATTTTATTGTACCTTGGTCCTCCAGCTCTGCTCCAGAAAGATGCAGGTCTCCCAAAGATCCTGTTTGGGAGCCCTGTCTGGGTTACTCCATATGTGTTTGGAGAACATCCTCTTGCCTGTAGTAAGTTGAATTTCTGTGATATGAGGTCAAAATTCAGATCATAAACTGGTAGGTGTCTATTTTAGGCTCTCCTGTGTTTCTGCTCAGGATCTGACCCAAAGCTGGGCTTTACTGGAGAGGCAGCAAGAGGTGAGGGGAGGTCCCACTGGGACTCAGTGATCCCAGCTGAGCCCCACATCTCCTTCACACACAGGCCTTGGAATTCTGAGGCTGTTTTAGCATTTAGGATTTAATATTGAAATATTTTAAATATTTTATTGTGCCCTGACCCTCCAGCTCCACTCCAGAAAGATGCAGGTCTGCCAAAGGTCCTGTTTGGGAGCCCTGTCTGGGTTACTCCATGGTCTCCACCCCAGCTGTGTGCTTGGAGAACATCCTCTTGCCTGTAATAAGTTGAATTGCTGTGACGTGAGGACAAAATTCAAGTCATCAGCTGGTAGGTGTCTATTTTAGGCTCGTTTCGGGTCCACCTGAGTGGTTCTCCAATGATTACAATGAGAATTTTCACACTTAGCTCACAGGAAGACACCAGAAGTGAAGACAGCTCGACTCAGGCTCTGAACCAGCACCTAAATTCCAGTCTGGCCATTCCCAATCCATCTCCCCTCCCTCTCTAACAGCCCTGCTTCCCACATGACATCCATATCTACCCAATAAATCCTAAAACAGATCGGCCAAATTGTCCTCTGGATGTGCCTGCCTCTTTTTGTTGGCTGTAAAGAAACCCAGAAAACTAGTCCAGGCTTAACATTTTTTTACTTTTAGCGGGCGAAATGAAATTCCTCCTGACTGAGATGAAATTCCACCTTAAACACACGGGGATGTTCTGAGCATTAGTTCATATTTTATCAATGACAATCTGCAGCTGAACTCTGGGGAAAATTTACATGCAAGAGGATGGTGATTTATGGATACCTGGGTGAAGGGTTATAAAATACATGTGTGGGTGTGCACACTTGAAAATCCACGTGTGTGCACATATTCATCTCTACCTGTATATTTATAGAGGCAAAGAAGGATGAATATTTTCCCTGTGGTGCATTCAGGGAATATTTTGGAGCTGGGGGGGTTGGTTATGACCGTCTGGGCTGGTGTTAAACGCAAGATCAGCTGTAGATACGGGGCAACACGAGCCAAAATATTGCTCTTTTCACCATTCCTGTCTCCTGTGGAGCAGTTTTGGCTCCCCGGCCCGAGCGGCGGCGATGACGCCGGTGCAGACAGCGAGGAGGGCAGGGATGTGATAAATGAGGGATGGGGAGGTGGGGACTTCTGGCTCCCCACGTTCACAGTGAGTCACCAGCGTGCTCCCAGCATCCAAGGTAGGAAGCCTTTCATAAAAACACGAGCCCTGGGATCAGCCCAGGCCTTCAGGCTGCTGCTCTTTGCTTCGGTGCCCCTCGTGCCCCGTCATTTGGCCACAACAACCCCCGGCAGCTCCAGGCTGGGCCAGAGGGGCTGGAGAGCAGCCAGGCAGGAAGGGAGCTGGGAGTGGGGATGGCCAGGGAGCTGAACAGGAGCCCGAGTGTGCCCAGGGGGACAAGAGGGCCAATGGATCCTGGCCTGGCTCAGGAACAGGGTGGCCAACAGGGCCAAGGAAGTGATTCTGCCCCTGGACTCAGCGCTGGGGAGGCCACCCCTGGAGTGCTGTGTCCAGTTCTGGGCCCTCAGCTCAGGAAGGCCCTGGAGGGGCTGGAGCAGGGCCAGAGGAGAGCAACGAGGCTGGGGAAGGGACTGGAGCACAAGTGCTGGGAGGAGAGGCTGAGGGAGCTGGGGGGGCTCAGCCTGGAGAAGAGGAGGCTCAGGGGAGACCTCCTCACTCTCTGCAACTCCCTGCCAGGAGGGGGGAGCCGGGGGGGGTTGGTCTCTTTTCCCAGGCAACCATCAGCAAGACAAGAGGGCTGGGTCTGCAGCTGTGCCAGGGGAGGGTTAGGTTGGACATTAGGAAGAATTTCTTTGCAGAGAGGGTGCTCAGCCATTGGAATGGGCTGCCCAGGGAAGTGGGGGATTCTCCATCCCTGGAGGTTTTTAAGCTGAGACTGGATGTGGCATCAGTGCCATGGGTTGGGAACCACAGCGGGGTTGGATCAAGGGTTGGACTGGATGATCTCGGAGGTCCCTTCCAACCCAGCTGAATCTCTGATTCTCTGATTCTCTGATTCTCTGATTCTATGATTTCTGGGTGCCACCAGTGCCAGGTGAGCTGCTGAGACTTCTTGCAAGCAAACAGGACCTTGTGCAGGGGGTACTTCTCCTTATTCAAACATCAGTTTTTTGTGTCTTGCCTCCAAACAGCCCCACAACTTCACTGGAGCTTGTTGAAGGTCAGCTTAGTGGTGAAAGCTCCTGAGAAGGTCAAGCCAGGTCTAAGGTGATGATCTCGGGTGAGCCAGGCTGGTGTAGGAATGCAGCAGTTCAAAGAAGGCACTTGGGTTTCCTTCATTCCTTCAGACACTTATCCAAGGCCGGCCCTGGGCTCAGCTCAGCTGGAAAACAGGATAAAACCAGCACTGCCTTTCCCTGGTTAAAATGGCAGGTGATCAAAGCAGGAGAGACCTTTGAAATGTCTGGGCAGGTTTGGCTGCCCTGAGTCACGTGGGGGCAGGTGGCAGTGTCTGTGACATGCTTTATGTTTTTATATATATATATATATAAATATAAATATGGAGTGTTTGTGACATGCTCTATATTTTTATTTATATATATATTTATAAATATGGAGTGTTTGTGACATGCTCTCTACTTTTATTTATATATATATTTATAAGTATGGAGTGTTTGTGACATGCTTTATATTTATACATATACATATTTATATATATGTATTTATATATATGTTTATAAAGCAATATATGTGGGGTCTCTTAGGGAAAAACATCAATTATGAACAAGCACGACTTAGGTGAGTTTTTAAATCATTCTGCTCTACGTAGGAAGCACTGGGACATCTTCCAGCACCTTTGGAAGATCAATAGATGTGTTTTAGATGATTTCTAGATGGAAAAAAGAGATGTGTTTAAAACAAATATCACGGACTATGCTGTGTTGGAAGGGACCCACAAGGATCATCCAGTCCAACCCTCAGCCCTGCACAGGAACATCCCCAAGGGTCACCCCCTGTGCCCCAGAGGATCAGCCAAACCCTCCTGGAGCTCTGGCAGCCTTGGGGCTGTGCCCACTGCCCTGGGGAGCCTGGGCAGTGCCCACCACCCTCTGGGGGAAGAACCTTTTGCTGAGATCCAACCTGAGCCTGCCCTGACACAGCTCCAGCCCTTCCCTGGGTGCTGTCCCTGGTCCCCCCAGAGCAGAGCTCAGTCCCTGCCCCTCCTCAGGAAGCTGTAGCCTGTGTCCATAAACACCTAATTAAGCAGGACAAGTAATTTGGGAAGCTGTGAATCCTGTCACGGGGCAGCTGTTTCTCCTCAGGATTTTCGGGATGGAGGGTGACAAGCTGAGGACACGCCGGGTCACTCCTATCTCCCCGGGGAAGCCACAGCGGCTCCACACCGAATCCGTGGGGTCTGGTGGCAGATCCCACAGTGGCTGATCCTCATGTCAAGAGCAGGGAGTGCAAACATGGAGTTTTCCACCTTCCAGGAATCCCCAGGAGCCGAGTGTCCCAGCACATCCCTCTGCACTGACAGCACCCTCCAAGCTTGGCTGCCACCCTCCTGGTGTCACAAATCACCTGCCAGGACGTGGAGTGGGAGGCCCTGCTGGCTCTGGGAAAACACTCAGCAGAGGGAAGGTGCTTGGGACAGGCTGTTCCTGCCATCAGGAACTCCGGGAGATTGTGGATCCTCTCTGGTGCCGGAGGAGGGCGGGAAGATTTGGCAGCTTCAACTTAAAATCCCACCTCAAAGCCACAGATTACAACTGAATGAGGAGAGTTGGCCGGGGATTTTTCCTTTTCTTTTGTTTTTCCATGCAAAATGCTGTTAGAGTTTCATTTTTAAAAACAGAAAGAAGGAAAAAAAGAAGGAAAGAAGGAAGAAGACAAAGCTTCGAAAGCTTTCAAAATAGAAAAGTTCACATTACTGTTATTTCGTTATTATATGAAAACATCATTATTCGCTATTATTGAAATGATTATTATTCATTTTTATTAAAAAAAATGTACAATAAGTCACCTTTTTTTTTTTTTTAATTAATCAGTAGAAAAATATCCCAATAAATGCCAAGAAATAACCCAGATTGAGGACGGGGGGGGGGGGAAGGGTGACAGCAAGCAGAGGGTGACAAGTGGAGAAGTGATTGCCCAGGGGAGAAGTTGTTTCAGAGTTTCATGGAGCTGCAGGTCAGAGGAGGTGGCTCAGTGCTCAAGTGCTTCTCCTCGGGTGAAATCAGCTGCCACATTTCATCAAATACCCTGCCCTAAACCCAAAGAATTCCAGTTATCAGGGCTGGGATTTGTGGGCCTTATTTATCCTCGCACAAACCGTGGTGGATGAGCAGAATGAGCCCCTGGAGGTGACCGAAATCCTGGTTCAAACACTTCAGTTTGGGGATGAATCGTGGAATCTCAGAATGGATTGGTTTAGAAGGGATCTTAAAAATCATCCAGTTCCCACCTCCCTGCCATGGGCATGGAAACCTTCCCGGGCTCAGAAAACTTAAGGATGAACATTACCAAAGAAGGGAAAACCAAGTGACTCAAGGTGGGAATAAGACCTGTTTGTAAGAGGGACGTGGGTCAGCAAGAATTGTCCAGGAGTGCTTTGTAAAGGCACCATCACCACTTCTCAGAGGAAAGAAATGCCTTTTTCCCAATCAGGACTCTTTCCTTCCCAGTTTTTTACCTGTGGAAAAGTTCTCCTGATCCCAAATCAGGCTACAAAAGAGCAAGATATCCAAGGCTGGGGGTGCAAATGCAAGTTGCTGTTAAAAATTAATTTGACAATTTGAACCCCATTGGATCATAGAATTGTGGAATGGTTTGAATTGGAAGGGACCTTAAAGATCATCCAATTCCCACCCCCTGCCATGGGCAGGGACACCTTCCACTAACCCAGGTTGCTCCAACCTGGCCTTGGAATTCCAGGGATCCAGGGGCAGCCACAGCTTCTCTGGGCAACCTGTGCCAGGGCCTCCCCACCATTCCAGCCAAGAATTCCTTCCCAATATCTCATCTAAATCTATCCTCAGTACTCATTTTTGTCTTGGGGAAAACAAACAGGACAAAGAAAAAGGCAATATTTATATTTCTCCTTATTCTAGACCAGAGATGTGTTCAACTCTTCTCCTAAAATTCGATATTTCAGCAGCTGTTTTATTCCTCTTGGTCAGTGGGTGGGGGCAGGATGATGCTGGTAAATCAGACAAATTCAAAAGGAGAAGGTTTGAGGCTGAAAAAAAGAGTAGAAAATAATAATGTCGACCATGAAACAAAGAGCAGGAGTGGGTGGAAGGACATCTCAGAGGAAAGTGGGGTTGGGTATAATCAACACCCTGTGGAACCCCTGCTCTCTCACACCCAGAACTTCAGAGTTGAATGTTGGGTTCTAGAGCACACCCTTTTACCCTTTTAGCATTCAAAATCATAGAATCAGAGACTCAGCTGGGTTGGAAGGGACCTCCAAGATCATCAAGTCCAACCCTTGATCCAACCCCGCCGTGGTTCCCAGCCCAGGGCACTGATGCCACATCCAGTCTGATCTTAAAAACCTCCAGGGATGGAGAATCCCCCACTTCCCTGGGCAGCCCATTCCAATGGCTGAGCACCCTCTCTGGAAAATATTTCTTCCCAATATCCAACCTAAACCTGCTCTGGCACAGCTTGAGACCCTCTTGTCCTACTGCTGGTTCCTGGGAAAAGAGCCCGACCCCCCCCGGCTCCCCCCTCCTGTCAGGGAGTTGCAGAGAGTGAGGAGGTCTCCCCTGAGCCTCCTCTTCTCCAGGCTGAGCCCCCCCAGCTCCCTCAGCCTCTCCTCACAGCACTTGGGCTCCAGTCCCTTCCCCAGCCTCGTTGCTCTTCCCTGGCCCTGCTCCAGCCCCTCCATGTCCTTCCTGAGCTGAGGGCCCAGAACTGGACACAGCACTCCAGGGGTGGCCTCCCCAGCACTGAGTCCAGGGGCAGAATCCCTTCCCTGGCCCTGTTGGCCACCCTGTTCCTGAGCCAGGCCAGGATCCATTGGCCCTCTTGTCCCCCTGGGCACACTCGGGCTCCTGTTCAGCTCCCTGGCCATCCCCACTCCCAGCTCCCTTCCTGCCTGGCTGCTCTCCAGCCCCTCTGGCCCAGCCTGGAGCTGCCGGGGGTTGTTGTGGCCAAAGGGCAGGACCCGGCCCTTGGCCTGCTTGAACCTCATCCCCTTGGAATCAGCCCCTGGATCCAGCCTGGCCAGGTCCCTCTGCAGAGCCCTCCTGCCCTCCAGCTGATGGACACTCCCCCCCAGCTTGGTGTCATCTGCAAATAAAGTCGTAACCTCTGGCTCATTTGCATGGAAAAAAACCTTTCCCCGAACCCACAGCTGTTCTCACCCCACTCTTTGGAGCTTTATGACTCAAATATCGACTTTTGTCCACCGTCCAAGCGCAACGAAAACATCGTATTTAAATCTAAGCCTCATTTACCTTTCAAGGAATTTTCCTGTCCAAAAAAAAAAAAAAAAATTCCTGGTAATTTGTGTCTAACCCAGGCCCTGAGCTCATTTTTCATCTCTTCTGGGTGCCTGCTCGTATTAAGAGGTGCTAATTCTCCCCCTTTGACATCATCACCGTTGCCAAGGCAACGGGGCCGTGATGTCACAAACACAAGACAATAGCCCCCGGTCAGGAATTATGAGTGGGAAAAGTGAGTAATGATTTCGTTGGAAGGCTCAGGGACCGTAGCAAAATATTTCGGGATCCAAACTGGCCACGAAATGTTTTCCCACACACGTTACCAGCCTTCATTTTCCCCGGATTAGGGGTTGGCTGAGAGCACTGGGTGGGGGCCGCTCGTGCCTCCGTTGGATTCCTGATGGATAATGTTATGGCAGGTGAATGGGATTTAGTCATGCTGGGCTCTGATGGTTGTCATCTCAGGAGCTTTTTTTTGGGGGGGGATTTCATTCCAGAGCTGAGTAGAATGTTCTCTTATCCCAGTCTGGGGGAAAAGAAATCGGCGTGGTTCTGTTTAAAAAGGGGGGGAAAAAAGAGAAAAAATAAAATCACAACCATTCAATTGGTTTTCTATGTTTTTGATTATGTAAATAGTGTATTATAATGTATATAAGTTGAATATTGAGATGGATTTATTTAAGCTGAATATTTAGATGTATTTAGGTAGATTTAGATTAGATTTTAGGATGAAATTCTTTAATATAAGGGTGGAGAGGCACTAAAGGAGGGTGCCTAAAGAAGCTGTGGCTGCCCCTGGATACCTGGAAGAGCCCAAGGCCAGGTTGGAGCAACCTGGGATAGTGGAAGATGTCCTGCCCATGGCAGGGGGTAGAATGAGATGATCTTGAAGGTCTTTTCCAACCCAAACCATTCCAGGATTCCATGAATAATTTGCATTCTTTGAGAGAGAGGAAATTTTAGTATGGGGCAACAAAGAAGGAAGATGGTTTTTTCCTCCCTGCCTTCCATGTGGGTCACTAACTGAATTTTCCTCCTTTATCCTTTCTTTTCCCTAATTTTAATTAACCTCATGCATTGATTTTAGCCATTATCACTTCCCCAAGTAATCCCCTGTACAATCTTTGCTTCTTTGTCCTTAAACACAACAGAGTAGACAAACAAAATTCTTTGGGACCTTTGCTGAAATTTTAGGATTTTAAATTTAAAAGGGGGGTTCTCGAGACACAACTTTTCCTCCCTGTCTTTCATTCCTTAGCTCACATCCTATATTTGTGGGTCTTCACCTGTAGAGCTCAGTTTGAAGGGCTGTTTGGAAATTCAGAGGTGTGGGAGGTCTTTGCCCAAGGAACTGTAAAGGAGGGGTATCCCCATCTCTAGGGCCAGATTTATCTGCTGAAGTGATAACAACTGAAATCAATGCATGGGGTTAATTAAAATTAGGGGGGGGGGGAAAGGAAGAATAAGAAAAATTCAGAAGAATAAGGGAAATTCAGAAGGATAAGGAAAATTCCTGATTCAGGATAAGGAAAATTCATGGAAGGCAGGGAGGAGAATCACAGAATCAGCTGGGTTGGAAGGGACCTCTGAGATCATCCAGTCCAACCCTTGATCCAACCCTGCCGTGGTTCCCAGCCCATGGCACTGATGCCACATCCAGTCTCAGCTTAAAAACCTCCAGGGATGGAGAATCCCCCACTTCCCTGGGCAGCCCATTCCAATGGCTGAGCACCCTCTCTGCAAAGAAATTCTTTCTAATCTCCAACCTAACCCTGCCCTGGCACAGCTTGAGACCCTCTTGTCTTGCTGCTGGTTCCTGGGAGCAGAGCCCGACACCCCCCCGGCTCTCCCCTCCTGTCAGGGAGTTGCAGAGAGTGAGGAGGTCTCCCCTCTTCTCCAGGCTGAGCCCCCCCAGCTCCCTCAGCCTCTCCTCATGGGAATTGTGCTCCAGTCCCTTCCCCAGCCTTGTTGCTCTCCTCTGCCCCTGCTCCAGCCCCTCCATGTCCTTCCTGAGCTGAGGGCCCAGAACTGGACCCAGCACTCCAGGGGTGGCCTCCCCAGCGCTGAGTCCAGGGGCAGAATCCCTTCCCTGGCCCTGTTGGCCACCCTGTTCCTGAGCCAGGCCAGGATCCATTGGCCCTCTTGTCCCCCTGGGCACACTCGGGCTCCTGTTCAGCTCCCTGGCCATCCCCACTCCCAGCTCCCTTCCTGCCTGGCTGCTCTCCAGCCCCTCTGGCCCAGCCTGGAGCTGCCGGGGGTTGTTGTGGCCAAAGGGCAGGACCCGGCCCTTGGCCTGCTTGACCCTCATCCCCTTGGAATCAGCCCATGGATCCAACCTGGCCAGGTCCCTCTGCAGAGCCCTCCTGCCCTCCAGCTGATCCACACTCCCCCCCAGCTTGGTGTCACCTGCACATTTGCTGATGATGGACTCAATACCCTCATCTAAATCATCAATAAAGATACTAAACAAGACCGGGCCCAGCACTGATCCCTGGGGACACCACCAATGACCGGATCCCAGTTGGATGCAGCTCCATCCCCACCACTCTCTGGGCCCTTGAAACCCTCAATTTTCCCTCCCAGGCTTTGCTTACTGAGGGAGAACCATCTCCACATCCCTGAGGACTTTGCAAGGTCTTGAAACAGATGCAGAGCAACCCCAGGCAGCAAGTGAAACATCAGCTCATGGTTCCTTTGGACATCTGTCAGGGGGAAAAAAAAAGCCCAGAAACTCCCCTGGCTGCCAACAAATTCAGTTTACAATTCCCAGACAGTGCCAGAAAAAGGGTCGGAGGTCTGTCTCGACCCAGATGGCCAACTGGGCTGGTGGGGCTTTCTGTGCCAACAGCCCAGAAGGGAGTGATTTGGCCCCAAATTAGGACCATCTGCCTCCAAATCCTGAGCCCAAATGACCGGATACCCCGAGCAGCTGAATCAACAGTGCAAGTGCTCGGCAAAGCTCGGATTGACGGAGCTGGAGCTGCATCGAGGTGCTTCAAAACGGGCTGGGAAGTCTGAGATAGATGGGCCAGATGTTGGGGGGACCCCTGAAGTGCCCCATGGATGGTTGTGATCCCTGAGTGTCTCCCCACCAACCTCCTTGGGGGACATCCTGGGAAATTCCTCCTGCTCTGTCTCCAGCCCCCAGGGATAAGGATTGGGAATCACCTTGGGATGGGGATTGGGAACCACCCCAGGATGGGGATTGGAGATCAATCTGGAATTGAGATTGGGGATCACCCACGGATAGGGATTGGGGATCACCCCGGGATGGGGATTGGGGATCACCCCAGGATGGGGATGGGGGATCAGTCTGGAATTGGGATTGGGGATCACCCATGGATAGGGATTGGGGATCACCCTGGGATGGGGATTGGGGATCACCCTGGGATGGGGATTGGGAATCACCCCGGGATGGGGATTGGGAATCACCCCAGGATGGGGATGGGGGATCAGTCTGGAATTGGGATTGGGGATCATGCATGGATAGGGATTGGGGATCACCCTGGGATGGGGATTGGGAATCAGTCTGGAATTGGGATTGGGGATCACCCATGGATAGGGATTGGGGATCACCCTGGGGTGGGGATTGGGGATCACCCATGGATAGGGATTGGGAATCACCCCAGGATGGGGATTGGGAATCACCCAGGGACACTGGGAAGCTGTGGAATCCCTGGGCGGGAACAAACAGGCACCACCAGGACGCAGATCCCAAAAAACCAGGAGAGGGCCATCCAAGGAAATTCCTCCTGCTCCATCTCCATCCCCCACCCCTTGGATAGGGACTGGGAGCCCCGGAAGCTCATCCCAAGGTTTCTCCCCTTCTCCCAGTGCTGCTGAAGAAGCTGGACCACCCCCACATCGTGAAGCTCATCGGCATCGCCGAGGACAAGCCCACCTGGATCGTCGTGGAGCTGCATCCCTACGGAGAGGTGATTCCCAATCCTTATCCCGGGGTTTTGTTTACAGTGATCCTCTGTGGATAATATGCATTCCCATTCCAAAAAATAAAAAATAAAATAAAAATAAAATAAAAAATAAAAAATAAATAAAATAAAAAAAATAAAAAAAATAAAAAAAACCACAAAAAATTAAAATAAAAATAAAAAATGAAATAAAAAAATAAAAATAATTAAAAAATGAAAAAAAAAAAATAAGGAAAGAAACACCAAACCCCAAAGGAATAATTCAGGATAAAGTAGAAGCTGAGTCCAAGCTTGACAATGCTGGGATATCTCAATGATTCAGGACAGTGATGGAAGATGTTGTTTTTGTGGTGTGTTCATGGATTTCTTCAGTGTTATTATGCTTTAATTTGGTTATCCTGGAAGATCCATGTGTGGAATTCATCCCAGCTTAGAGTGAGACATCAGCCACACCAAGGGTAGGAGTGAAGGGAGAGGTACAAGGTGGAGTTTTGTAGGTCTGGAATAACCAATCCACTCGTCCTCTGTGGCCCCTTAAGGCCTTGGGATCAATTAGTGAAGCCCAGAGAGCCTAAATTGTTCTAAAAACCCCCAATTCTCCTTTTATGATGGAAGGGTATGGAATGGCTCACTTCTTCGAGGACATTTATGCTCCTGAAATTAAAAATTAGAAGAAAAAAACCCACTCTTTCATCTAAAAAACTTTATTGCACTTTTGAAAATAATTAATAGAGAGATGGGTTGTTCAGACAAACTGTGGTTATTTCTCTGAGATTTTTTTTAAATGCCTCCAAATCTGACCAAAATAACCTTCAAGCAACTTATTTCTGAAAGAAGGTATTTGGAGAAACATCAGCTCACACCAAAAAACTCTTTAGGACCCAGAGATTAGGAGATACCTGAAAATAAATATTAAAAAAGGATATTATCCCTCACATATTCTCATTGATCTTCCATGGGAATAACTCAGGGAATCTCACAAGAACCAGGGCTGCTGACTTTGGACATCTTTAATTTCAAATGTCCAAAGATTTTTGTCCAGAAATCTTTTTTTTCAGGTTTTAACAACTCACTTTCCATTCTCAAAATCCGTCCAAAGGACCAATGGAGACCTAATTTGTTGGGAATTTTACCTTTCAGGAGGGGAAAAAAAAATATTTGGATGCAGTTTCCTGGCCAGTTCTAAGAATTACTGGGGAAAAAGTCTGTTTAAAGGTACAGCAGAAGTTTTTAGGTTTCTACATTTATCTCCTTGTAGGAGAAATTCTCCAGTTCCTTCCTCACCCTTCACTTCCCTCGCTCCAGGTCTTTCTTTAGAGAATACAATTTGGGGATAATTCCCCAAATATATATATAAAATTATATATATATATAAATATATATAAAATATAACTATACATGAAAATATATAATTATATATATAAAATTATACATAATTATATATAATTCTACATATTTTATTTATTTATATATATATAATTTCCATAAATATAATTCCCATATAAAAAAGTGTCACCTAAAAGTCTCATTATGTACATTAGATAAAAGTCTCATTATGTGCATTAGATAAAAGTCTCATTATGTACCTTTGGGAATTAAAATCATGGTTGGCATCAACTTCTTGACCGATGGAACGACCCAACAATGAACACGATGGAGATCAAACTTCATCACAATGTTTCTTCTCCTGGGACATTCTGTTGCCAGAAACCACAACAATTCTATTTTAAAATGTCATTTTAGGTGAAAATCCTGCTCCTCCTCTACCTCCAAAAAGCATATCCTGAATAAATTCAGGATGTAATCTTAGAGATAAGATTATAAAAGGAAAAAAGCAAAACTGGTACGAGGAACTTCCAGGCTCCACCTTGTATTTGTTCCTCGAGGGAAAATTGGAAAGCAAAGGAATTTGATGTATTTAATTAGTTGGAAAGCAAAGGAATGCCTTGCATAGCTGGAGCCACTTGGATTTGCTGTCGCAATTCCAGATGGTATATTTTGTTCCATGGATGCTGATTTTATTATGATTTTTTTCCCCCCTCCGGAATTTTATATGATTTTATTTTTTGGGATTACGCCCTCCTGTCACCACAAAATTCCACTAAAAAGGAGGAGTTTGATGGTTTTATTTCTTTATTTTTATTTATTTTTCTTTCATTGTGAGACTGTGGTGGGTCTCTGAGGTTCACGTTTGGCTCTGAGAGTTCAACCCCAGTCAACTCTGATGGACCCAGTTCCTTTGGCCAACAATTTCTCTTCCGCAAATTCGCTTCTGGAAGGGGGAAAAAAATAGGAGAAAAATAAAAATAAAATAAAATAAAATGAGTAAAATTGTTCTAAATCCCTCCCATCCACTGAATTCATCACACAAACACATTGGGAATGGGATTCATCCATCCTCCAGTACCATGAGTTTGGTTTAAAGTGCTGCACGGACGGGAAAGTTTTATAATCACATTCCCTGGCCTGAAGTTCTGTGGGAAAGCTCAGGTTAACCTGGGCCTAAGTGGCTGCCAGAAAACACAGAAAATGCCTCAGGAAGCCAATCCTTCTGCTCTGCCTGAGCTTTCAAACCCAGAATGTGTGTGGATGTGTCTGTTTGTGCAAGGAGAGAGAGACACACACACGTATAAATGACACACACACATAAACGGACACACACATGAACACCCCCAAAATATTGAACCCTACTGGGAATTTCATTGCTGATAAATGGGAAAAAAATCAGATATTTGTCTTAATCAACAGGTAAAATATGTCACAATATTTGGAGTAAAAAAAGGCTTTTTTTTTAAACTTATATTTCACGTGGGGTGAAAAACGGAGCGAAATTTGTAAGAAGCGGATCCTCAGAGTGGTAAAACTTTGGTTCCTTTCTCAGCTGACTCAGCCACTGAGATTTCCTGTTGTCAGCAAATAAACAAATTCAGATATTTGTCTTTATCAACAGGTAAAATATGTCACAATATTTGGAATAAATAAAGCTTTTGTTTGGTTGGTTTTCTACTTATTTACCGTGGGACGAAAAACGGAGTGAAATTTGTAAGAAGTGGATCCTCAGAGTGGCAAAACTTTGGTTCCTTTCTCAGCTGACTCAGCCACTGAGATTTCCTGTTGTCAGCAAATAAACAAATTCAGATATTTGTCTTAATCGACAGGTAAAATATGTCACAATATTGGGAGTAAAAAAAGGCTTTTTTTTAACTTATATTTCACGTGGGGTGAAAAACGGAGTAAAATTTGTAAGAAGCGGATCCTCAGAGTGGCAAAACTTTGGTTCCTTTCTCAGCTGACTCAGCCACTGAGATTTCCTGTTGTCAGCAAATAAACAAATTCAGATATTTGTCTAAATCAACAGGTAAAATGTGTCACAATATTTGGAGTAAAAAAGGCTTTTTTTTTGTTTTTTTACTTATTTCACGTGGGACGAAAAACGGAGTGAAATTTGTAAGAAGTGGATCCTCAGAGCGGCAAAACTTTGGTTCCTCTCAACTGATTCTTGCTCCTTCTCCTTCTCCTCCTTCCCATGAACTGTGGTGGAAGAGCAGGGGGTGAAAATCTCCTCGGGGGAGTCTCCGAGGTGTCCGATCACATCCCAAACGGGCAACCAGAGCCAGTGAAAAATGGCCCGGCTGATGTCGTGGACAATTTCAATATTGGCACCTAATTACCACCTCCTGGTGCTGAAAGTCAATCCCTTTTTTTTCTAATTAACTCTTTCCTAAGACCTTTTCTATTAGAAATCCTCCTGCCCGTTTTTTCCCTTGCCTTAAAACTGCTGTAATTTTTTTAATTTTTTGTTCTTTGCTACTGAACCCCCCTTTTTTTATTTTTTTTTTTTTACTTCTTAGGATGTAGATTTGAAACAAACCGAAAGGTTTGACGGCTCCTAAAATTATTATGAACAGAAAATACTTTATGGTTTGTGTTTTTTGGTTTTTTTTCCTTAAAAACTGTAATATTTTTATGTGAGTTTAAGAGCAGAAAGTTTCACAGTCGTTATGTTGTTTCGGCGTTTTTTTGAGTTAATATCAAAGAAAATATTAAATCAAAATAATATAAAAAAATGCTAAGTGTGTTATAAAGCAGTAACTCCACACATTAAAGAGCACAGACCACCAATAATTCATAATTCTTTTGTGGTGGTCCACAAAAGAAACATTTTGGAAAGAAAGCAGCAGGGGATCCGAATAATTCCATGAAAAATGGTCCAACAGGAGTTTTCTCAACTATTCAGGTCTTCAGCCAGAGGAAAAATCCAGTGAACCAGCGCCTTGAGGAATTGCTGTGGGAACACACCTAGTTCAGTTCTGGGCTTTAAGCTCAGAGAGGGCAGGTTTGGATGGGATATAGGGAAGGGATTCTTCCCTGGGAGGATGGGGAGGGACTGGAATGGGTTTTCCAGAGAAGTTGTGGCTGCCCCTGGATCCCTGGAAATGTCCAAGGCCAGGTTGGTGACAGAAGAGCAGAGGGGGCTCCAGCCCTAAATCTAAACCTGAGGTGACCTGGTCAGATCCTGAGCATCTGAAGATGTGGAGCTGTTGATGCAATTCCAGAGGAGGCCCCGGAGATGCTCCCAGGGCTGAAGCCCCTCTGGAGTCAGGCTGGGAGAGCTGGGGGGGTTCCCCTGGAGAAGAGAAGGCTCCAGGGAGAGCTGAGAGCCCCTTGCAGGGCTTAAAGGGGCTCCAGGAGAGCTGGAGAGGGACTGGGGACAAGGGATGGAGGGACAGGACATGGAGGAATGTGACTTTGAAGCCAGAGGGCAGGGATAGATGGGATATTGGGAAGGAATTCTTGACTGGGAGGGTGGGGAGGGACTGGACTGGATTTCCCAGAGAAACTGTGGCTGCCCCTGGATCCCTGGAAGTGCCCAAGGCCAGGTTGGACGGGGCTTGGAGCAACCTGGGCTAGTGGAAGGTGTCCCTGCCCATGGCAGGGAGCGGGAATGAAATTATCCTTCAGATCCCTTCCAACCCAAACCATTCCATGATTCCACGACTCGGGTGGCAACAGAAGCTACAAAGGATAAACTTCAGCAGGACGAGGGATCACACATTGGGAGGGAAAAATACATCAGCAGGATCAAATTTTGGCTCTCAGGGAGACCCAGGGGGTGTGGGAGGGGGGCTGTTGTAAAAAGGATCATTGTTGGTGCTGTTGAGGGGGTTTCTTCTCCCAATAAAAGGTAATCCAAGAAAACCCGGGGCTTGTTTGCCTTCACACTCCGGTGTCCCAGGCTGAGAGAAAAGCCTCAAGTTTGAAAGGGCATTGAGCAAAGCATAAACAGAATTCTTCAGGAAGAGGCTCAGCTGGTTTAAGAGCTTTTGGAGGTCCCCGAAGGAAAATATAAGGAGGGATTTGCATCCAGCAAGTTGGAATGTCGGGTTTTTCGGAACGGCACTGAAAGTGGCAGCTCGAGAAGGGCTGAGCTGTGAAACTCAGATCCAGACTATCCACATCTGCACATCCAAGGGAGCTTTGGGCTGTGTTTTACTTGGGCCCTTCCAGAGACGCAGGATCCTGCTTAAAAATAAAGCCCAGGGTTTAACTTTGAATCTCCTGGGGGAAGTTCTGGTGTTTGGCATCAGAATTCCATGAGCTGATGTGGTGAAAATCCATCCTTTGTGTGCTGTGTGGACACAAGGAGGGTGTCTTTGCTGTCCCAGAAGGTGATGGGGGGAAAGGCTGGAGAAGAGAAGGTTCTGGGGAGACCTTTTTGAGGCCTTTCAGTGCCTGAAGGAGCTCCAGGAGAGCTGGAGAGGGACTGGGGACAAGGGATGGAGAGACAGGACAAGGGGAATGGCTTCAAACTGACACAGGCAGGGTTAGATGGGATATTGGGAAGGAATTTTTGGCTGGGAGGGTGGGGAGGCCCTGGCACAGGTTGCCCAGAGAAGCTGTGGCTGTCCCTGGATCCCTGGAAGTGTCCAAGGCCAGGTTGGAGCGACCTGGGCTAGTGGAAGGTGTCCCTGCCCATGGCAGGGGGTGGAACAAGACAATTTTTAAGGTCCCTTCCAACCCAAACCATGATCCCAAAAGGGACAAAGGTCCAGAATCTGCTCTTCCAAGGTCATTCCTAAGGCACATTTGTCTGACCCACTGTCAGGGATCACCCCTGGTGGAAGTTCTTCACTACCTGAACCCTTCTGCCTCAATCCAGCTCAGGGTTTCTCCACATTTCCCAGCCTGTTCCCACATTCCCAGATGGTCTTTGCCATGTTGGCCACAGGCAAATGAAGTTGGTTCTCAGTTATGATCCACCAGAACTCCCAGAATTTACTCTGCAGAAGCTCCACAGAATCACTTTCTGAGCCTCTCGTATTTTGGACAGACTTTACCCCCCAACTCTCACATTTTGGACAGATTTTTATTCCCACCTCTCACATTTTAGACAGATTTTTATTCCCACCTCTCACATTTTAGACAGACTTTCCCCCCAACTCTCATATTTTGGACAGATTTTTTTCCCCCACCTCTCACATTTTGGACAGATTTTTACCCCAACTCTTATATTTTGGACAAATCTTCCCCCCACCTCTCATATTTTGGACAGATTTTTTTTCCCCCATCTCTCATATTTTGGACAGATTTTTACCCCAGCTCTCATATTTTGACCAGATATTACCCCCAACTCTCATATTTTAAAGAGACTTTTACCTCCACCTCTCATATTTTAGACAGATTTTACTACACCTCTCATATTTTAGACAGACTTTTCCCCCCACCTCATATTTTGGACAGATTTTCCCGCCACCTCTCATATTTTGGACAGATTTTTATTCCCACCTCTCATATTTTAAACAGATTTTCCCCCCAACTCTCATATTTTAGACAGACTTTTACCCCAACTTTCACGTTTTGGACAGACTTTAACACCAACTCTCATATTTTGGACAGGTTTTTACCCCACCTCTCATATTTTGGACAGATTTTTATTCCCACCTCTCATATTTTGGACAGACTTTTCCCCCAACTCTCATATTTTAGACAGATTTTACCCTCACCTCTCATATTTTGCATAGATTTTTACCCCCACCTCTCATAATTTAGACAGACTTTTATCCCCACCTCTCATATTTTGGACAGATTTTAGCCCCCACCTTTCACATTTTGGACAGATTTTTATTCTCATTTGTCATATTTTGGACAGATTTTCCCCCCACCTCTCACATTTTAGACAGATTTTCCCCCCACCTCTCATATTTTGGACAGACTTTTACCCCACCTCTCATATTTTATACAGACTTTTCCCCCCAACTCTCGTATTTTGGCCAGATATTACCCCCAACTCTCATATTTTGGACAGACTTTTACCCCCACCTCTCACATTTTGGACAGAATTTTACCTGCAACTCTTATATTTTGGACAGATTTTCCCCCCACCTCTCATATTTTGGACAGATTTTTATTCCCAACTCTCATATTTTAGACAGACTTTTCCCCCCACCTCTCTCATTTTGGACAGATTTCCCCCCACCTCTCATATTTTGGAAAGATTTTTATTCCCACCTCTCATATTTTGGACAAATTTTTACCCCACCTCTCATATTTTGGACAGATTTTCCCCCCAACTCTCATATTTTGCACAGATTTTTATTCCCAACTCTCATATTTTAGACAGATTTTTCCCCCCATCTCATATTTTGGACAGATTTTATCCCCCCCTTTCATATTTTGGACAGATTTTTACCCCACCTCTCACATTTTAGCCAGATTTTACCCCACCTCTCCATTTTAAAGGTGGGGGGGCCAGATTTTTACCCACCTCTCAAATTTTTGGAAGATTTTTATCCCACCTCTCACATTATTGGCGACTTTTACCCAACTCTCTATTTTTAACCGACTTCACCACAATTCTCATATTTTAAAGCGGACTTTTCCCTCCACACTCATTATTTTAGAGACAGGATTTTCCCCCCACCTCTCACATTTTGGAAGATTTCCTGCCACTCTCTTATTTTGGAAAGATTTTTACCCCACTCTCATATTTTGGACAGAATTTTTGATTCTCAATTTGTCATATTTGGACAGATTTTCCCACACTCTCACATTTTTGGAGATTTTTATTCCACCATATCATTTTTGGGACGGAGATTTTTTTACCCCCACCTCTCCCTATTTTTAAACAGATTTTACTCCCACACCCTCCTATTTTTAAACTATTTTTCCCCCACCTCTGATATTCTTGGAAGATTTACCCCAATCTCTCACATTTTACACACGATTTCCCCCCTTCTCCACCCCACCTTTGTATTGACCCTCCTGTCACAATTTTCTTTTTTCCGAATAAATGACCAGATTATCCCAAATTCCTGCTTGATCCCTCCTTCTCAGCATTCCCGTAAATCTCCCCCAGCAATTTTCTTATTCCCCTCCCTGCATCCTGCGGACGAATCCCCCCTCTTCCTTACTAAATTGGGGGTTTTTGTCAGCTTTTAATATCTTGCCTTTTTTTTTTTATATCCTTTCTGGTTGAGTTTTTTTTTTTTTTTTTTTTTTTTTTTTGGTCTGAATTCCCCTTGTGTTTGAAATAAATAAATATATTTTCTCCCTCTTTACTCATTGATTTTTGTCATCAATAATGTAATTTATTGACTTATCTCTCTATTTATAGAGTGGAAAACTTACTTTTACTGGAATTTATCAGTTCATAATTTAATAATATCGAAATATTTGTTATCTTTTACCCTTTTTTTACTCTTTTTTATCCAAGAAGGTTTTCTCAGCGAATTTTCTGAATGTTTGTGGGGTGATTTTGGTTTGAATTTGAGCTCATCTCTCCCCCAGGCAACTGAATTTGCAGTTCCTGAATATTTCAAATAAAATGTTTTCCCTCTCTGAGTGTTCTTTGCAAGAAATTATGGAAAATGGAGTTTTGGTGGGATGTTTTTCTGATGTTCCTTTAAATCTGAATTATGTTGTTCTCCTAAGATTTTGGTGAAAATAATAAAAATAAAAAGATAAAATAGTAATAAAAATTAAAAAAAAACAAAAATAAACATAATAAAAATAATAAAAATAAAAATAATAAAATAATAAAAATAATAAAATAATAAAAATAATTAAATAAAAATAATTAAATAAAAATAAAAGTAATAAAAAGAAAAATAATAATAAGAAAAATAATAAAATAAAATTAATAAAAATAATAATAAAAATAAAAATAATAAAAATCATAATGAAAATAATAAAAACAATAAAATAAAAATATTAACAATAAAAATTATAAATATAATAAAAATGAAAAATAATAAAAATAAAAACAAAAGAGATAAAAATAAAAATAAGAAAATTAAAAATAATAAAATTAAAAATAAAAATAGTAAAATCAGAATAAAAATATTAAAAGTCTGGAAGTAGATTTTGAGGTGGAAAAGGCAAATATTGGGGTGGAAAAGGCAGATTTGGGGATGAAAAAGGCAGATTTTGGTGTCTGAGGGGAGATTTTGAGGTGGAAAAGGCAACTATTGTGGTGGAAAAGGCAGATTTGGGGTTAAAATGGGAGATTTTGGTTTCTGGAGGGAGATTTTGAGGTGGAAAAGGGAAGTATTCGGGTTGAAAAGGCAGATTTGGGGTAAAAATGGGAGATTTGGGGATGAAAATGGGAGATTTTGGTGTCTGGAGGGAGATCTTGAGGTGGAAAAGGCAACTATTGGGGTGGAAAAGTCAGATTTGGGGTGAAAATGGGAGATTTTGGTGTCTGGAGGAAGGTTTTGAGGTGGAAAAGGCAACTATTGGGGTGGAAAAGTCAGATTTGGGGTGAAAATGGCAGATTTGGTGGCCTGGGGGGCAGATTTGGGCCTAAAAAAGCTGATTTTAAGGCCTGGAGGGACATTTTGGGGCAGAAATAGGCAAATCTGAGGCAAAATGTGTCAGATTTGGGGTCAAAAGGTCCTTGAGGGTTCCTAGAATAAAATCTTGGTTTATTTGTTTTCCTGGAAAAACCAACCCCTGCCCTGCTTTTTGGGAGACCTTTTTTTTGGGATTTCTCCCTCAGAAGAGCCCAGGTGGACCCTGGAAAGGGGTTTATCCCATGGGGGGGCATTTTCCCGGGAAAAAACCCAGGGAATTGTTAAATAACTCCTTGTTTTCTCCTCCTTTAGGTGGGTGTTAAACAAACAGTATGGAAAGAATGATTCCTGCTGGGAATAATTTACAATTTAACAATAAAAGCTGGGAAGGGGTATTGAAAATTACAAAACAAAATTTACAAAAGGATTACAAAAAAATGACGAAAAAATGACCACAAATTTACAAATACAGTTTAACAATAAATGCTGGGAAGGGGTATTTAAAATTCCAAAAAATAATTACAAAAAGATTACAAAGAAATGACAAAAAATGACCAAAAATTATAAAAAGTCACACAAAAATTAAAAAAAAACCCTATGAAAATATTACAAAAAAATTACAGAAAGTTACACAAAAATTATAAAAAAATATGAAAATATTACAAAAAATTACAAAAAGTTACACAAAAATTACAGAAAACTATGAAAATCTCACAAAAAAATTACAAAAAGTTACACAAAAATTATAAAAAACCATGAAAATATTACAAAAAAATTACAAAAAGTTACACAGAAATTATAAAAAACTATGAAAATATTACAAAAAAAATACAAAAAGTTACACAGAAATTATAAAAAACTATGAAAATATTACAAAAAAATTACAAAAAGTTACACAAAAATTAAAAAAAAATAGGAAAATATTACCAAAAAATTATAAAACTCATCAAACTTTTATAATAAAAATGCTTAAAACTACAGAGCTGACTAAAGGTTAGTTTAGAAACTGCCTCCCACATTTCTTAGCTGGTTCATGGCAGCAAACTCAGAATTTTGTCTCCCCTTTAATAAAGGAAGGAGTTTGTGTTGTGCTTCTGTTCGGACTGGGGAAAAAATTAAATGTTAAAATGAAATATTTTTAAAATATTTATTAAATACATTATTAATATTATTTATTAAATAATATTATTAAATATTATTTTGTTGGGGTTTTTTTGTTTTATAGAAATGGATGATAAACTTGGACATAATTCTGCTTTAAATTACTCTCAGAAATATGGATTATTTAATCTGAAAAGAAGTTATTTTAGGGATAGAGAAGGAGTGAGTTAATTCCAGAGGGAACAGGTAATTCCCGGGATCCTGGTGTGTGGCCCAGCTGTTCCTCTCCACTTCAAAATCCATGGATTTCTGGATCCTGATGGTGCAGTGACATAATATAAGACCATCTCTCTCAAAAATGCAATGTTTTCATCAGAAAAAAGGCTCCAGGCTTCGACTTCTCAGCTGAAAAAGCAAAAAAAGCAACAGCTTCTCCCCCCCAAAAAATATTTAGGGGGGGAAATTCAAAAATTCCCCCTTTCCTGAAAAGAAGCAGAACTTTTCGGCCTTAATTACAAACGTTCCCCTCTTATAAAAGTCGCTTATTAAAAAAAAATAAAGCCAGAGGAGTTTCCTCAAAGAGAAAATTTCGCAGCGAAACATCATTTCCTCCTCAGGTTTTTCGAGTCCAAGTTGAAGGAAGGTCATTTTTCAGCCTGGAAAACCGGTTTTTGCCTGCTTAATTTTAATTTGGATTAAGGAAAACTGATTTGGCATCTCCGAAACCCCACCAGTTTTCCAGCCAGGGTGAGTGTTCAGCAGCTTCTCACTCATTTTTATTACTCACTAATATTTTTCCCAACGAAGTGTCGGTTGGGAGGGTGGTTTTTTAGTTCCCTTTTTTGTTGTCTGCAGGATGAGGGATTTTGGGGTGAAAATGGGCCAATTAGAGCAAAAAAAAAAAAAAGAGGGATGGGAGAAAAAACCTCCAGAGTTGATCCAACTGATTTCAGGAGGTGTTTGAGCATGGAATGAATTCCAGCTGCTCAATCCTCAGTGCCTGGAAGAGGAGCTCTGGGGGAACAGCTCAGGTTGGTGAATCCCAGCCTGGATGTTCCCAGTTGGTCACCAGGGCAGGAATGACATGGGAAAAACATCTATTTTTGTTCCCTTTTGTTGGTTAAAAATCATCTGCAGGATCAGAGATTTTGGGGTGAAAATGGGATAACTGGAGCAAAAAAATAGAGGGATGGGAGAAAAAACCTCCAGAGTTGATCCAACTGATTTCAGGAGGTGTTTGAGCATGGAATGAATTCCAGCTGCTCTGTGCAGTTCAATCCTCAGGGATTGTAAGAGGACTGAACAGCTCAGGTTGGCAAATCCCATCCTGGATGCTCCCAGTTGGTCACCAGGGCAGGAACGACATGGGAAAAACATCTATTTTGGTTCCCTTTTGTTGGTTAAAGATCATCTGCAGGATCAAAGAGTTTTGGATGGAAAATGAGCCAATTAATGCAAAGAAAAAAAAAGTTGTGGGGGAAAAAAACCCTCACAGTTGATCCAACTGATTTCAGGAGGTGTTTGAGCATGGAATGAATTCCAGCTGCTCAATCCTCAGTGCCTGGAAGAGGAGCTCTGGGGGAACAGCTCAGATTGGAAAATCCCATCCTGGATGCTCCCAGTTGGTCACCAGGGCAGGAACGACATGGGAAAAACATCTATTTTTGTTCCCTTTTGTTGGTTAAAGATCATCTGCAGGATCAAAGAGTTTTGGATGGAAAATGAGCCAATTAATGCAAAGAAAAAAAAAGTTATGGGGGAAAAAACCCCTCAGAGTTGATCCAACTGATTTCAGGAGGTGTTTGAGCATGGAATGAATTCCAGCTGCTCAATCCTCAGTGACTGGAAGAGGAGCTCTGGGGGAACAGCTCAGATTGGAAAATCCCATCCTGGATGTTCCCAGTTGGTCACCAGGGCAGGAATTACACGAGCAAACCACCTGTTTTTTTGTTCTGAACACTGACAAAAGCATGAAAACTTGGGATTTGGTGGGTGGAGGAACTTTGGACATGAAGATAAACTCATATATGTGGACAAAAAATAGACATATAAACACAAAACTTCAACAAATCTGTCACTGAGTGTTCTTTAAAATAAAAACAGTTTTACCATGACTTTGAAAAATGTTTCGTTTTATTCCCATTCTGGGAGTTATTCCCAGAACTCCTTGTCTTATTCCCTAATTCCCCAAAATTTACAGTGAGGTTTATATGCCCAGAAAGGTAGAGCCACCCCAGGGGCTCATCTTTAGCCTCACAAAACCCATTATTTTTTAAACATTCTTTTGCTTTAATTACATTCTTTGATTTTCATTAAAATCCATCGGTACATTAACACATTTTGGGTTTAAAAATGTCACTCTTTTCATCAGAAAATGATGCTTTTCATCTGCTTTTTAAGACTCTCAGTGGTCACTCAGGAACACGAACTGCTTGAGGACAGAGGGAAGTCGTGGGATGTGAAATACAGATATTTTTGCATGTATAAAATTATGAAGCATCTAAATCAACAGTTTTAGCCTTGTTTCTGCTGGATTAATGTAAGATGGAGATCTTTTCCTTGAAATCTGCAGAGCTGGTGCAATAAAGTGACAGAAAAATGGGAGGGAGCACGTCCTAAGCAGCTCCTGGTTCCAACTTAATCCTAAATTAAATATCTTGTGGGCCCGCAGCTCCAGCCAGACAAACACAGATACGATTTCAGGTCTTCCCTGTCTGGCTTGGGAGACATAAAATGTGACATGTTTTTTACCAAGGCTGGTGCCAAAACTGCCTTTCCCACTTCCTGAAGTGCCAAAGCTCCTTTGTATTGGATGGCCCAGCAATGCAGAGCTTCCCCCTTCATAAATTTATTAATATCTCCACGTGGGAGATCCAAACTCTTGGAATGGGGGGGTATGTTGAGCTTGTCTGGAGACACCCAAATGAGGCTTCCTGTTCTGGTCTGGGCTTCATCCATCCCACACAATAAGGCAGGAAAAGAGGAGAGGGTGTTAAAAAAAAATAAAAAATTAGTGGAAGAACCAAAGAGGTTTTTTCAGGCGACAGAGAACTCCCACGAAATAATTAGGGATGATGTTTGAAGGAAAACTGGCTTCGAAACTGGTGTTTGAAGGAAAACACACAGGGATTTCAGGCTGTGGGAGGGATACTGTGAAACCCTGTCTAGGTTTAGATGTTTTAAACCAGAGGGAATTAAAGCAGCAGCTGGTCTGACAGAGGCTTAAAATGTTCTGCTGGGACTCAGTTGCTGCATCAAGGAGCAAACTGGGGAAGCTGAAGGTCAAAAACTCGTAAAGCAACACGTGGATTGAGTGTTAAGATCATCCTCATCTCCTAAATGTCACAAAACATGGGGGAATATAAAACAGAGAGTCGTGGAATGGGTTGGGTTGGAAGGGAGCTTAAAGATCATCCAGTTCCAGCCTCCCTGCCATGGGCAGGGACATCTTCCACTAGCCCAGGTTGCTCCAACCTGGTCTTGGACACTTCCAGGGTGGTTGAGGTGGTGAGAAATGTCCTGGGAATCACAGCTACGAGACAAGGAACAACAACACGAGGTGTTCATGGACATCCACGGCTGGGAATGTGCTGATGCTCTTTGTGTGGGATCAGCTGCAAGGCTTTAGGATCGACTAAATTCAGGATTTACTTTCATTAGGATTGAGTAAATTAAAATGTGATCTTAGTTTGAGATGCTTCGAAGGACCTGGAGGCAAAGATTCATCTCTGCAGACTTGAAGAGCTTAAAATCCCCTCCAGGGATGGGGACTCCACCCCTGCCCTGGGCAGCTGTGCCAGGGCTGGGCAGCCCTTTCCAGGGAGGAATTGCTCCTGATGTCCAACCTGAGCCTCCCCTGGCACAGCTGGAGGCCGTTCCCTCTCCTCCTGTCCCTTGTTCCCTGGGAGCAGAGACTGATTCCACCCTTCTCCCCCCTCCTGTCAGGGGGTTGCAGAGCCAGAAGGTCCCCCCTGAGCCTCCTTTTCTCCAGGCTGAGCCCCCCCAGCTCCCTCAGCTGCTCCTGCTGCTCCAGCCCCTTCCCAGCTCCCTTTCCTTCCCTGCACACATTCCAGCCTCTCCATGTCTTGTCTGAGGAACCCAAAACTGCCCCCAAGATTTGAGGTGTGGCCTCAGCAGTGCCCAGCACAGGGGACAATCCCTGCCCTGCTCCTGTGCCCACACTGTGGCTGATCCAATGGCCAAGGCCACCACTAACCCGTGTCCCCAAGTGCCACATCCAGAGGGCTTTTAAATCCCTCCAGGGATGGGGACTCCAACACTGCCCTGGGCAGCCCCTTCCAAGGCCTGACCACCCTTTCCAGGGAGAAATTCCAGCTGATGTCCAACCTGACCCTCCCCTGGCACAGCCTGAGGCCGTTCCCTCTCTTCCTGTCCCTTGTTCCCTGGGAGCAGAGCCCGAGCCCCCCCTGGCTCCCCCCTCCTGTCAGGGAGTTGCAGAGCCAGAAGGTCCCCCCTGAGCCTCCTTTTCTCCAGGCTGAGCCCCCCCAGCTCCCTCAGCTGCTCCTGCTGCTCCAGCCCCTTCCCAGCTCTGTTCCCTTCCCTGCACACGCTCCAACCCCTCAATGTCTCTCTTGTCCTGAGGACCCAAAACTGCCCCAGGATTTGAGGTGTGGCCTCACCAGGGACATTCTCTGCCCTGTGCTGTGTCCACACTGTGGTTGGTACAGCCCAGGTACCCTTGGCCTTCTTGCCCACCTGGGCTGTCACCAGCACCCCCAGGGCCTTTCCCACTGGGCATCTTTCCAGCCACCCTTCCCAAGCCTGCACTGGTGCTGTGGCAAACAAAGATGGGTCTAATTGTTCCTGGTACTGTGCCAGGAGATCCATGAATCCCAGGCCTGCTATGACTTCCTTGTGAGAGGAAGAAGAGGGGCAGGGACTGAGCTCTGCTCTGGGGGCACCAGGGACAGCACCCAGGGAAGGGCTGGAGCTGTGCCAGGGCAGGCTCAGGTTGGATCTCAGCAAAAGGTTCTTCCCCCACAGGGTGGTTGGCACTGCCCAGGCTCCCCAGGGCAGTGGGCACAGCCCCAAGGCTGCCAGAGCTCCAGGAGGGTTTGGATGATCCTCTGGGGCACAGGGTGGGACTCTTGGGGATGTTCCTGTGCAGGGCTGAGGGTTGGACTGGATGATCCTTGTGGGTCCCTTCCAGCTCAGCATATTCCATGATTCTGTGGCTGTGATCCCTCATTTGCAGCAGGATAACAGAGGCTCACTGAGATGCAGCCCCCAGCAGCTCTGTGGTGTTTGGCATCTGTGCTGCCCCGTCCCTCTCTGACACAGCAGGAGGGGATGAGTGGCACAAAAGGATTTTTGCCAGCTTTTCACTCCTCCCATCCTCTGCCAGCTATTCTTGGATGTATCCAAAGACTCTCTCCCGTCCCAGTTCACTGATGTAAAAAGGTTTGATTGTATCAGGGACTGTGGTTGCAGGAACTTTGTCTCCCAAAGCAGTGTCTGCTCCCCTGCATGGGGCAATCCCAGGAATTCTGGTGTGTGAAGCAGGGAGTTTGTTTTAGCATAAACTTACAGGGAAGAGACTTCAGCAGAATTTATGGGAGCTTTCTTTCTATGAAAAGGATTCTGTTTAAACTGCTGAGCAATCCATTACACAGCAAACTCCTGGGGGCTGTTTCAGGAATAGAATCATTGGCTTTGTGGGATTTTTTCCATCACCTTCTTCCAGCTTTATTGAAATAATGTGCCTTTGACAGAGACCTTTTCTGCACAGCAACAGCCAAGAGATAATGCCACCATCAAGGAAAAAACAATCCTTCCTCTAGGGATATTATAGAAACAGGAGTAGACAGGCAAAGCTCTTCCAGGGAAAGGGGTGCATGTGCTGAGAGGTGGGAGAAAATGCTTTAGGACAGTGTGGTTATGATACAATATTGAGGCTGTTGAACCTTTCTGGTTTAAATAAAATGAAAATATATGGATTCCTGAATAAGGAATTCCCCATAGCTTGTCACTCACTCTGGTGACCAGGGACAGGGAATAGCCTGGAGCTGTGTCAGGGCAGGGTCAGGTTGGATCCCAGGAAAAGGTTCTTCCCCCAGAGGGTGGTTGGGCACTGCCCAGGCTCCCCAGGGCAGTGGGCACAGCCCCAAGGTTGACAGAGCTCCGGGGGGGTTTGGATGATCCTTTGGGGCACAGGGGGTGACTCGTGGGAATGGTCCTGTGCAGGGTCAGGAGTTGAACTGGATGATCCCTGTGGGTCCCTTCCAGCTCAGGGTATTCTGTGATGAGTCCTTTTGTGCCACCCATCCCCTCCTGCTGTGTCAGAGAGGGATGGGGCAGCACAGACCTGCTGGTGGCTGCATCTCAGTGAGCCTCTGTTATCCTGCTGCAAATGAGGGATCACAGTCACAGAATCGTGGAATATGCTGAGTTGGAAGGGACCCACAAGGATCATCCAGTCCAACCCTCAGCCCTGCACAGGAACATCCCCAAGAGTCCCTCCCTGTGCCCCAGAGGATCATCCAAACCCTCCTGGAGCTCTGGCAGCCTTGGGGTTGTGCCCACTGCCCTGGGGAGCCTGGGCAGTGCCAACCACCCTCTGGGGGAAGAACCTTTCCCTGAGATCCAACCTGAGCCTGCCCTGGCACAGCTCCAGCCATTCCCTGGGTGCTGTCCCTGGTCCCCCCAGAGCAGAGCTCAGTCCCTGCCCCTCTTCCTCCTCTCACAAGGAAGTTGTAGAAGGCCTGGGATTCATGGATGTTTATAGCCTTTATTTTGGAACCACGGACTCAACCCTGCCTCTGCTTTTTCATAACTCTGTCCCATCAAACAAAGCTGTGATTCACTCTCATGGATGGGTTTTTGCCTCACCTCAGGGTTGGGAGACATAAACATCCCTCCTCACTTTTTGGGTGGGCTTAGGCCCAAAAAGTGCCTGACGAGCACCACTGGAGAAGAGGAAAAATGATTCTAAACATCTTTAAAAATGTCCATTTTGAGAGCAATAACGGCCTGCCCGGGGAGTGTAAGGCAAGAGGTGGGTGTGACACGCAGGGAGAGGGGAATAAAAACTAAGTCAGCTGGGTGTGGTGGTCCCAAACCTTAAACAAACACGGAGAGGCTGTTGGAATGCAGTCACCTTTCACAGGATCCCGGGGATCCCCAAGCCAAGCAGACACACAACGAGGTTTGCTCTGCCTTGAGAAACTCGAGGGAAACTTTCCAGAAATTTGCTTCACGTCTCTCGACAGGTTTGGGAGGAATATCCAGGAATAACAAGCCCTACAAACACGGAGCACTTAAAACTTTAATGCTTACATAAAACACTCCGAGCCCATTAATTACTTGTTCTTTTCTGACAGTGGACCTGTTCTTCATCTCCTCCACACAGAGGAACCACTTGTGCTCCTCCAACACGGCACCAGTTTAGTCCCTGAAATGTGGTGAGGCAAAAGAAAAGGTTGTTAGTCATCATTTCCCCGCTTTCCTTCCTGGTATCTCATTGGTAAGTGTGTCCTACACCTCTTTAGCGAGGCCTGAAGCTCAGAATTCAGGATTTCAGATTGAAAATTCTGCCTGGGAGAGCACGAGCTCACCTTGTAGCAACTCCTGGGTTTAATTCTGGAGGTCACTTGTTCAGCTCTCAGAGTGTCAGCAGGAATGGTGGCCTGGCAAACTGTTTACACAATTCCAAGCTGGAAAAGCGTTTCCCCAAGGCAGCAAAGAATGACTTTCATTTATTTCATTTCATTTCATTTCTCCCACCTCCTCAGCTCAGCAAATGAACTCCCCTCGTGACGCCACAAATAAAGCTGCAGAAGCCAAATGATTTTTTCCTCGAGGCTGGAGAGGTTGGAAAAAAAAAGGTGAAATCTCCCAAAGATTTGGGTTACAGGTTGAGCAGAGTTGGGGATTCAGGAGCATGTCAAGAATGTTTTGCTTTGTGGGTAAAGCAGGAGCTTCGCAGAGATTGTAAATCTCGTTTGCCACTTTAGCTGGTTTTTTATACATATTAAACTCACAGTAACGTGAGATAATTTACAGAGGACTTAGGGAAGGGGATCATCAAGCCTTAGGGAGCATCAGGTTTTGTGGAACATCCCTGGCCAAGCAGACTTTGCAAGCCTGAATTCTTGAGGATGCCAGAAAAAAAATTAATTAGTAGAATCACACAATCCCAGGATGGTTTGGGTTGGAAGGGACCTTAAAGCTCATCTCATTCCACCTCCTGCCATGGGCAGGGCCACTTTCCACTAGCCCAGGTTGTTCCAAGCCCCGTCCAATCTGGCCTTGGACACTTCCAGGGATGGAACAGCCACAACTTCACTGTTCTGGTGACTCACCACCCTCACTGGGAAGAATTTCTTCCCAATATCCCATTTAAACCTCCTCTCTTTCAGTTCTAAGCCCTTCCCCCTTAAGGGATGGCTCACCTGGCTCTGCTCTCTGAGCACTTGAAGGACTTGACTTCGAGACAAGAAATAATTATTAAAGAGATCTTATCCCTCTGGTTGGGCAGAGAGAGACTTAGATCTCCTGTTTCAAACATATCATGGAGAAGCAGAAATGAAATAACCTTTACTTCTGAAGAGAGATCCTCTTGAAAAGAGAATTTAAGGGGTAATCGAATGAGGAAGAGAAGAGTTGTGGCTCATTTATTTACATGTTTGCCAATGGTCTTAATTAAAATGAAGTGTCTTTAGTTGGAAGCTCCTGCAAAAGCTGAGTCCTTCAACAGTCTGGTGTCCTCAGGGAGGTGACTCCTCCATCAGGAAACCCCAGAGAATGGAGCAAAGAGAAACCAGGCAGTGAATAATGGAATCATGGAATGGTTTGGGTTGGAAGGGACCCTAAAGATCATCTCATTCCATCCCCTGCCATGGGTAGGGACACCTTCCACTAGCCCAGGTTGCTCCAAACCCCGTCCAACCTGGCCTTGGACACTTCCAGGGATCCAGGGGCAGCCACAGCTTCTCTGGGCACCCTGTGCCAGGGTCTCCCCACCCTCACAACCAAGAAACCCACTACCCCATCTATCCCTGCCCTCTGGCAGTGGGAAGCCATTCCCTGTGTCCTGTCCCTCCATCCCTTGTCCCCAGTCCCTCTCCAGCTCTCCTGGAGCCCCTTTAGGCCCTGCAAGGGGCTCTCAGCTCTCCCTGGAGCCTTCTCTTCTCCAGGGGAACCACCCCAGCATTCCCAGCCTGGCTCCAGAGCAGAGGGGCTCCAGACCTGGCAGCATCCCCGTGGCCTCTCTGGACTCATTCCAACAGCTCCACGTCCTTCTGGAGCTGGATTCAGCTCTGCAGGGGGGACACCCAGACAAGAGGCAAATCAGGGCAGGGACACCTTCCACTGGAGCAGACTGCTGGTGGAATTCCACAGATCCAAGGCAATTCCCAGCCAGTCTGCAGGTCCTGCCTCATTACCCGCACTGGGGAGCAGAGCCAGAAAAACACGATGGGCAGGAAGAGCCTGGAAGAGATTCTGGAATCACAAACCTCTAAAATTGCAGAGTTTTCAACCTGCCCTTCTGCTGGGGGAAGGACAGAGCTGGGCTTGTCTGCAGTTCTTCACGGGCAACTTCTTCCCAAGTCTGACATCATTTGACTTTCCACACCATCCATGAACCATAAGATCTCTCTCCTTTTTTTTTTTTGGAAGGTGACAACAGACATATTCCTGGGAGGTGATGTGTTTAATTAATATATCTGTCATTGCAGTCGGGCCTTTTGTTGGTTTTGACTCTTGGAAGGCTCAGGATTGTGGAGTGTTAAGAAATACTCGGGAGCTCTTGACCCTTAGAGATATTTCCTCCCGGGATCTTGGGAGTGCAAGTTTTCTGTGCTAACCTCTGAGTTATTTAACAGCATCACCCACTGATCTTTCTCTGACACAGATAATCAGGCAAACAAAAAGACAGTTTCAATCATCCTCTGGAAAAGGACACCATGATTTCCCAATACACATGAAATAAAGTGTTTAATTTCTTTGGACTTTTAATCCAGACCCACTCTGTTTATACCACAAGAAAATTAAACTGAAATATGAAGGGGAAAAAAAAAGGAAAAGCAACAAGCTGCAGCCATTTAATAGAGCTGGACACCGAAGTTTTGAAACTTAAATTACTTTTGTCATTCCCAAATTTCTGCTCATTTCCTCAAGCCTCTAATTAGCCAAAATCTGAAACACCCCCCTGTAAAATGGAAGTTTTCTCCTTCTCACGCTGCAGCAGCAGCAGGGAGAGGATTTGGGGACCATTATTTTCCAGCAAGGAGGTTCAACCATCTCCAGAGGCCTCACCCTCTCCATTGCCTGTGGATCAGAATTCCAAGGCATGGAAAAAAAGGGGAAAAATCTGAGAGAGCTTTGGCCCTTTCCCCTAAACTTTCAGAGCTGCAGGCACTGTGAAAGGTTTGGTTGTGTGAAGGCAGCAACAGAGCTGGTTCTGCTCTGGGATGAGGTAACTGTGATCCCTCCACATCCTCAGGGAGGAAATGAACTCGTCCAACACCAACCAGAGAACTTCACTCAGGTGCTTGTTGCTGCCTCTGGCTCTGGGCAGGAGAAAAAAGGGACAATTTAAGGACAGCAGCAGAAAAGAAGGAAGATCAGGGAATAAAAGGCCAAGGAAAGATGTGTGAAGGAATGGGGAAGGTGAGAACTGCAGGTGAATAAGAACATCAAGGTTGTGGGTTTGACCTCCATGAGGGTCACTTGCTTAAGGGCTGGACTCCACGGTCCCTGTGGGTCCCTTCCCTGGTTGATCTTAAAAAAGGGCTTGACCATGTCACCTAAAATGGTGTGAGAAACACGTGTGTAAATCAGTCATCCCCTCTGTCCTCACCCTGGCTGGATGTCAATCTTCTTTTCTGTCTGGTCATCTCCCTCATGACTTCCCAAAAATCCCCAACTAAAATTATGTCTCCATCTATAAATATAGATGGACTGTAACATAGCCCATATATATATATAATATATAATATAATATAATATATAGTGTGTAAACTCTCATATTCAGTGTGTGAGGGCCTTGCCTGTTGAGGATCAGCTGCCACAGAGTGACCTTCACCTAAAAAACCCAAACCAGGCCTCAAAACCACGATGAAAGTGTGCAGATTAACCACAAGGAATCAGAGAATCATAGACTGGCCTGGGTTGGAAGGGACCTTAAATCTCATCTCATTACATCTCTTGCTATGGGAAGGGACACTTCCACTAGCCCAGGTTGTTCCAAATCCAGTCTAACCTGGCTTTGAACAATTCCAGGGATGTGGCAGCCACAACCTCTTTGGAAACCCAAACTGGATTTCAGTAATTCAGTAATATTCAGATTTAGTGATATTCAAATTCAGTGATATTCAAATTCAGTAATATTCAAATTCAGTAATATTCAAACTCTCAAATCACATTATGAATTGGGAGGGTACTAAATGTCCTAAATTCCTGCTCTAGATTATTCCAGTAACTTCATCAATTCAACTCTAATACTATTGACATTGTTCAGTTCTTTGGCACAGAGGTTGTCCCACAGACTAATTGTTTTACAAATATATTCAGGTCATATATTAGGGCAAGAAAACTCTGTTTGAGGACTAGTTACAAACCACCAAGGCTTTCATTACAACAAACCCCTTGGCTCTCTGTCTGGGTCTCCAACAGCTTTATATTTCTTTAGCCTTACCTGAAATATCCCTCATTAATGACCACTTGGATCAAATGACTCCATCATAAAACCCCACAGATTAAATTCTGGCTGGGCTGGGGCAAGGAATACACAAAGCAAAGTGTGATTTCAAGCAGCAAAATTGTCCTGGGTAAGTTGCCCACAGGCTGGGCCAAGTTTGCCTCTCCCCAGGCTGTGGAAAGAGAAGTTGGTTGTGGCTGTTGCCACCAATGAAATGTGTTATTCTGAGCAACACCTGGCACTCCCAGGAGTAATAATAATAATAATTGTAATAATAATAATAATAATTTTTTGCTTCCTCTCCTCATAAATTGCCCAGAAAGACCAACACAATGCAGGGGAAGTTGCTGTGCATATTGTATGTGAAATTTGGGCTCTGAAAGGAGCTGGGGAATGAAGTGCCTTTGAGACCTTGGCAATTTTTAATTCTTATATAATTGGGGTTCTTCTGAAGCCCAGGTTAATTACACAACTGATACTGGACTCAAGGATCCTTCTGGGTCTCTTCCAACTCCAAATATTCTGTGTGGTTCTGTGATTCCACCGAAGAGAAGTCCTAGACATCAATAAATAATCTGCCACATA